>NW_026108943.1:0-189516 GCF_024516045.1 Bombus affinis | reverse complement strand
TATAGTGATGCAATAGATGGTTATACCTTATAACGTAATAGTATATAACGTTCTGCGTCATGAAGTGGTGCAATATATCGTTATACGTTATAGCGTAATAGTATATAACGTTATATGTCACATAGTAATGCATTATGTCGTTATACGTTATAACGTAATACTCCATAACGTTATACGTGATATAGTGATGCAATATAACGTTATACGTTATAACGTAGCAGTATATGACGTTATACGTCGTACAGTGATGCAATATAGCGTTATACGTTATAACGTAATAGTCTATATCGCTATACGTCATATAGTGATGCAATATAGCGTTATACGTTATAACGTAAAGATATATAACGTTAGACATAATATAGTGATGCAATATATTCTTATACGTTATAACGTAGTAGTATATAAAGTTATACGTCATATAGAGATGAAATATAAAGTGATACGTCATATAGTGGCGCAATATATCGTTATACGTTATAACGTAATAGCCTATATCGTTATACGTCATATAGTGGTGCAATATAAAGTTATATGTTATATGGAGATGCAATATAACATTATACGATATAACGTAATAGTCTATATCGTTATACGTCATATAGTGGTGCAATATAGCGTTATACGTTATAACGTAGCAGTATATGACGTTATACGTCGTATAGTGATGCAATATAGCGTTATACGTCATATAGAGATGCAATATAATGTTATACGTTATAACGTAATAGTATATAACGTTATACCTAACATAGTGATGGAATATATAGTTATACCTTATAACGTAATAGTCTATATCGCTATACGTCATATAGTGATGCAATATAGCGTTATACGTTATAACGTAAAAATATATAACGTTAGACATAATATAGTGATGCAATATATCCTTATACGTTATAACGTAGTAGTATATAACGTTATACGTCATATAGAGATGAAATATAAAGTGATACGTCATATAGTGGCGCAATATATCGTTATACGTTATAACGTAATAGCCTATATCGTTATACGTCATATAGTGGTGCAATATAAAGTTATATGTCATATGGAGATGCAATATAACGTTATACGTTATAACGTAATAGTCTATATCGTTATACTTCACAAAGTGGTGGAATATATCGTTATACGGCATATAGTGGTGCAATATATCGTTATACGTTATAACGTAATAGTATATAACGTTATACTTCACATAATGATGGAATATATAGTCATACCTTCTAACGTAATAGTATATAACGTTAGACATCATATAGTGATGCAATATATCGTTATACGTTATAACGTAATAGTATGTTATACGTCATATTTTGATGCAGTATAACGTTATAGGTTATAACGTAATAGTCTATATCGTTATACGTCATATAGTGATGCAATATAGCGTTATACGTTATAACGTAATAGTATATAACGTTAGACATCATATAGTGATGCAGTATAACGTTATAGGTTATAACGTAATATTATATAACGTTATGCGTCACATAGTGATGAAATATAACGTTATAAGTGATATAGTGATGCAATACATCGTTATGCCTTATAACGTAATGGTATATAACGTTATACGTCATATAGTGATGCACTATAACGTTATAGGTTATAACGTAATAGTATATAACGTTATACGTCACATAGTATTGCATTATGTCGATATACGTTATAACGTAATACTCCGTAGCGTTATACGTGATATAGTGATGCAATATAACGTTATACGTTATAACGTAATATTATATAACGTTGCGACATCATATAGTGATGCAATATATCGTTATACGTTATAACGTAATACTATATAACGTTATACGTCATATAGTGATGCAATATAATGATATACGTCATATGGTGGTGCAATATATCGTTATACGTAATAAAGTAATAGTATGTAACGTTATACGTCACATAGTAATGCAATATAACGTTATGCGTTATAACGTAATATTATATAGGGTTATACGTCATATGGTGATGCAATATGACGTTGTAAGTGACATAGTGATGCAATGTAACGTTATGCGTTATGACGTAATATTATATGAGGTTATACTTCATATAGTGATGAAATATAACGTTATAAGTTATAACGTAATAGTACATGACGTTATGCGTCATATAGTGATGAAATATAACGTTATAAGTGATATAGTGGTGGAATACATCGTTATACCTTATAACGTAATAGTATATAACGTTATACGTCATATAGTGATGCAGTATAACGTTATAGGTTATAATGTAATAATATATAACGTTATACGTCATATAGTGATGCAATATAAAGCGATACGTCATATAGAGATGACATATAACGGTATACGTTATAACGTAATAGTGTATAACGTTATACGTCATATAGTGATGCAATATAAAGTTATAAGTCATATAGTGGTGCAATATAAAGTTATACGTCATATCATGATGCAATATATCGTTATACGTTATAACGTAATAGTATGTAACGTTATAACTCACATAGAGATGGAATATATAGTTATACCTTATAACGTAATAGTATATAACGTTATACGTCATACAGAGATGCAATATAAAGTTATACGTCATATAGTGATGCAATATAGCGTTATACGTTATAACCTAATAGTATATAACGTTATACGTCATATAGTGATGCAATATAATGCGATACGTCATATAGAGATGAAATATAACGGTATAGGTTATAACGTAATAGTGTATAACGTTATACGTCATATAGTGATGCAATATAATGTTATAAGTCATATAGTGGTTCAATATAAAGTTATACGTCATATCATGATGCAATATAACGTTATACGTTATAACATAAAAGTACATAACGTTATGCGTCATATAGTGATGAAATATAACGTTATAAGTGATATAGTGATGCAATATAAGTTAGACGTCATATCATGATGCAGTATAACGTTATAGGGTATAACGTAATAGTCTATAACGTTATACCTCACATAATGATGGAATATATAGTTATACCTTATAACTTAATAGTATATAATGTTATACGTCATATAGTGATGCAATATAACGTTATAAGTGATATAGTGATGCAATATATCGTTATACGTTATAACGTAATAGTATATAACGTTATACGTCATATAGAGATGCAAAATAACGTTAAACGTCATATCATGATGCAATATAACGTTATACGTTATAACATAAAAGTACATAACGTTATGCGTCATATAGTGATGAAATATAACGTTATAAGTGATATAGTGATGCAATATAAAGTTAGACGTCATATCATGATGCAGTATAACGTTATAGGGTATAACGTAATAGTATATAACGTTATACCTCACATAATGATGGAATATATAGTTATACCTTATAACTTAATAGTATATAATGTTATACGTCATATAGTGATGCAATATAACGTTATAAGTGATATAGTGATGCAATATATCGTTATACGTTATAACGAAATAGTATATAACGTTATACGTCATATAGAGATGCAATATAACGTTATAAGTGATATAGTGATGCAATAGATGGTTATACCTTATAACGTAATAGTATATAACGTTCTGCGTCATGAAGTGGTGCAATATATCGTTATGCGTTATAGCGTAATAGTATATAACGTTATATGTCACATAGTAATGCATTATGTCGTTATACGTTATAACGTAATACTCCATAACGTTATACGTGATATAGTGATGCAATATAACGTTATACGTTATAACGTAGCAGTATATGACGTTATACGTCGTACAGTGATGCAATATAGCGTTATACGTTATAACGTAATAGTCTATATCGCTATACGTCATATAGTGATGCAATATAGCGTTATACGTTATAACGTAAAAATATATAACGTTAGACATAATATTGTGATGCAATATATCCTTATACGTTATAACGTAGTAGTATATAACGTTATACGTCATATAGAGATGAAATATAAAGTGATACGTCATATAGTGGCGCAATATATCGTTATACGTTATAACGTAATAGCCTATATCGTTATACGTCATATAGTGGTGCAATATAAAGTTATATGTCATATGGAGATGCAATATAACGTTATACGTTATAACGTAATAGTCTATATCGTTATACTTCACAAGTGGTGGAGTATATCGTTATACGGCATATAGTGGTGCAATATATCGTTATACGTTATAACGTAATAGTATATAACGTTATACTTCACATAATGATGGAATATATAGTCATACCTTCTAACGTAATAGTATATAACGTTAGACATCATATAGTGATGCAATATATCGTTATACGTTATAACGTAATAGTATGTTATACGTTATATATTGATGCAGTATAACGTTATAGGTTATAACGTAATAGTCTATATCGTTATACGTCATATAGTGATGCAATATAGCGTTATACGTTATAACGTAATAGTATATAACGTTAGACATCATATAGTGATGCAGTATAACGTTATAGGTTATAACGTTATATTATATAACGTTATGCGTCACATAGTGATGAAATATAACGTTATAAGTGATATAGTGATGCAATACATCGTTATACCTTATAACGTAATGGTATATAACGTTATACGTCATATAGTGATGCACTATAACGTTATAGGTTATAACGTAATAGTATATAACGTTATACGTCACATAGTATTGCATTATGTCGATATACGTTATAACGTAATACTCCGTAGCGTTATACGTGATATAGTGATGCAATATAACGTTATACGTTATAGCGTAATATTATATAACGTTGCGACATCATATAGTGATGCAATATATCGTTATACGTTATAACGTAATACTATATAACGTTATACGTCATATAGTGATGCAATATAATGATATACGTCATATGGTGGTGCAATATATCGTTATACGTAATAAAGTAATAGTATGTAACGTTATACGTCACATAGTAATGCAATATAACGTTATGCGTTATAACGTAATATTATATAAGGTTATACTTCATATGGTGATGCAATATGACGTTGTAAGTGACATAGTGATGCAATGTAACGTTATGCGTTATGACGTAATATTATATGAGGTTATACTTCATATAGTGATGAAATATAACGTTATAAGTTATAGCGTAATAGTACATGACGTTATGCGTCATATAGTGATGAAATATAACGTTATAAGTGATATAGTGGTGGAATACATCGTTATACCTTATAACGTAATAGTATATAACGTTATACGTCATATAGTGATGCAGTATAACGTTATAGGTTATAATGTAATAGTATATAACGTTATACGTCATATAGTGATGCAATATAAAGCGATACGTCATATAGAGATGACATATAACGGTATACGTTATAACGTAATAGTGTATAACGTTATACGTCATATAGTGATGCAATATAAAGTTATAAGTCATATAGTGGTGCAATATAAAGTTATACGTCATATCATGATGCAATATATCGTTATACGTTATAACGTAATAGTATATAACGTTATAACTCACATAGAGATGGAATATATAGTTATACCTTATAACGTAATAGTATATAACGTTATACGTCATACAGAGATGCAATATAAAGTTATACGTCATATAGTGATGCAATATAGCGTTATACGTTATAACGTAATAGTATATAACGTTATACGTCATATAGTGATGCAATATAAAGCGATACGTCATATAGAGATGAAATATAACGGTATACGTTATAACGTAATAGTGTATAACGTTATACGTCATATAGTGATGCAATATAATGTTATAAGTCATATAGTGGGTCAATATAAAGTTATACGTCATATCATGATGCAATATAACGTTATACGTTATAACATAAAAGTACATAACGTTATGCGTCATATAGTGATGAAATATAACGTTATAAGTGATATAGTGATGCAATATAAAGTTAGACGTCATATCATGATGCAGTATAACGTTATAGGGTATAACGTAATAGTATATAACGTTATACCTCACATAATGATGGAATATATAGTTATACCTTATAACTTAATAGTATATAATGTTATACGTCATATAGTGATGCAATATAACGTTATAAGTGATATAGTGATGCAATATATCGTTATACGTTATAACGTAATAGTATATAACGTTATACGTCATATAGAGATGCAAAATAACGTTAAACGTCATATCATGATGCAATATAACGTTATACGTTATAACATAAAAGTACATAACGTTATGCGTCATATAGTGATGAAATATAACGTTATAAGTGATATAGTGATGCAATATAAAGTTAGACGTCATATCATGATGCAGTATAACGTTATAGGGTATAACGTAATAGTATATAACGTTATACCTCACATAATGATGGAATATATAGTTATACCTTATAACTTAATAGTATATAATGTTATACGTCATATAGTGATGCAATATAACGTTATAAGTGATATAGTGATGCAATATATCGTTATACGTTATAACGTAATAGTCTATATCGCTATACGTCATATAGTGATGCAATATAGCGTTATACGTTATAACGTAAAAATATATAACGTTAGACATAATATAGTGATGCAATATATTCTTATACGTTATAACGTAGTAGTATATAACGTTATACGTCATATAGAGATGAAATATAAAGTGATACGTCATATAGTGGCGCAATATATCGTTATACGTTATAACGTAATAGTATATAACGTTATACTTCACATAATGATGCAATATAAAGCGATACGTCATATAGAGATGAAATATAACGGTATACGTTATAACGTAATAGTGTATAACGTTATACGTCATATAGTGATGCAATATAATGTTATAAGTCATATAGTGGTTCAATATAAAGTTATACGTCATATCATGATGCAATATAACGTTATACGTTATAACATAAAAGTACATAACGTTATGCGTCATATAGTGATAAAATATAACGTTATAAGTGATATAGTGATGCAATATAAAGTTAGACGTCATATCATGATGCAGTATAACGTTATAGGGTATAACGTAATAGTATATAACGTTATACCTCACATAATGATGGAATATATAGTTATACCTTATAACTTAATAGTATATAATGATATACGTCATATAGTGATGCAATATAACGTTATAAGTGATATAGTGATGCAATATATCGTTATACGTTATAACGTAATAGTATATAACGTTATACGTCATATAGAGATGCAAAATAACGTTATACGTCATATAGTGATGCAATATAGTGTTATACGTTATAACGTAATAGTATATAACGTTATACGTCATATAGTGTTGCAATATAAAGCGATACGTCATAAAGAGATGAAATACAACGGTATTCGTTATAACGTAATAGTGTATAACGTTATACGTCATATAGTGATGCAATATAAAGTTATAAGTCATATAGTGGTGCAATATAAAGTTATACGTCATATCATGATGCAATATAACGTTATACGTTATAACATAATAGTACATAACGTTATGCGTCATATAGTGATGAAATATACCGTTATAAGTGATATAGTGATGGAATACATCGTTATACCTTATAACGTAATAGTATATAACGTTATTCGTCATATAGTGATGCAGTATAACGTTATAGGTTATAACGTAATAGTATATAACGTTATACGTCATATAGTGATGCAATATAAAGCGATACGTCATATAGAGATGACATATAACGGTATACGTTATAACGTAATAGTGTATAACGTTATACGTCATATCATGATGCAATATATCGTTATGCGTTATAACATAATAGTATATAACGTTATACTTCACATAGTGATGGAATATATAGTTATACCTTATAACGTAATACTATATAACGTTATACGACATATAGTGATGCAATATAACGTTGTAAGTGATATAGTGATGCAATATAACGTTATACGTCATATAGTGATGCTATATAACGTTATACGTCATATAGAGATGCAATATAATGTTATACGTTATAACGTAATTGTCTATATCGTTATACGTCATATAGTGATACAATATATCGTTATACGTTACAAAGTAATAGTATATAACGTTATACGTCACATAGTAATGCAATATGACGCTATACGTTATCACGTAATACTCCATAACATTATACGTGATATAGTGATGCAATATAACGTTGTAAGCGACATAGTTATGCAATATAACGTTATGCGTTATGACGTAATATTATATAAGGTTATACTTCATATAGTGATGAAATATAACGTTATAAGTTATAACGTAATAGTATAAACGTTATACGTAATATACAGATGCAATATAACGTTATACGTTATAACGTAATAGTATATAACGTTATACCTCACGTAGTGATGGAATATATAGTTATACCTTATAACGTAATAGTATATAACGTTATATACGTCATATAGTGATAAAATATAACGTTATAAGTGATATAGTGATGCAATATACCGTTATACCTTATAACGTAACAGTATATAACGCTATACGTTATATAGTGATGCAGTATAACGTTATAGGTTATAACGTAATAGTATATAACGTTATACGTCACATAGTAAAGCATTATGTCGTTATATCTTATAACGTAATAGTATATAACGTTATACGTCATATAGTGGTGCAGTATAACGTTATAGGTTATAAAGTAATAGTATATAACGTTATACGTCATATAGTGAGGCAGTATAACGTTATTGGTTATAACGTAATAGTATATAACGTTATACATTACACAGTAATGCATTATGTCGTTATACGTTATAACGTAATACTCTGTAACGTTATACGTCATATAGTGATGCAATATAAAGCGATACGTCATATAGTGGTGCAATATACCGTTATAGGCTATAACGTAATAGTATATAACGTTATAAGTCATATAGTGATGCAATATAGCGTTATACGTTATAACGTAATGTTATGTAACGTTAGACATCATATAGTGATTCAATATACCGTTATACGTTATGACGTAATAGTATATAACGTTATACGTCACATAGTAATGCAATATGACGCTATACGTTATAACGTAATACTCCATAGCGTTATACGTGATATAGTGATGCAATATAACGTTGTAAGTGATATAGTGATGCAATATAACGGTATGCGTTATAACGTAATATTATATAAGGTTATACTTCATATAGTGATGTAATATAACGTTATGCGTTATAACGTAATATTATATAAGGCTATACTTCATATAGTGGTGCAATATAACGTTGTAAGTGACATAGTGATGCAATACAACGTTATGCGTTATGACGTAATATTATATAAGGTTATACTTCATATAGTGATGAAATACAACGTTATAAGTTATAACGTAATAGTATAAACGTTATACGTCATATACAGATGCAATATAACGTTATACGTTGTAACGTAATAGTATATAACGTTATACCTCACGTAGTGATGGAATATATAGTTATACCTTATTACGTAATAGTATATAACGTTATACGTCATATAGTGATGCAATATAACGTTATAAGTGATATAGTGATGCAATATACCGTTATACGTTATAACGTAACAGTATATAACGCTATACGTTATATAGTGATACAGTATAACGTTATAGGTTATAACGTAATAGTAAATAACGTTATACGTCACATAGTAAAGCATTATGTCGTTATATCTTATAACGTAATAGTATATAACGTTATACGTCATATAGTGATGCAGTATAACGTTATAGGTTATAAAGTAATAGTATATAATGTTATACGTCATATAGTGAGGCAGTATAACGTTATTGGTTATAACGTAATAGTATATAACGTTATACGATACACAGTAATGCATTATGTCGTTATACGTTATAACGTAATACTCTGTAACGTTATACGTCATATAGTGATGCAATATAAAGCGATACGTCATATAGTGGTGCAATATTCCGTTATACGCTATAACGTAATAGTATATAACGTTATAAGTCATATAGTGATGCAATATAGCGTTATACGTTATAACATAATGTTATGTAACGTTAGACATCATATAGTGATTCAATATACCGTTATACGTTATAACGTAATAGTATATAACGTTATACGTCACATAGTAATGCAATATGACGCTATACGTTATAACGTAATACTCCATAGCGTTATACGTGATATAGTGATGCAATAAAACGTTGTAAGTGATATAGTGATGCAATATAACGGTATGCGTTATAACGTAATATTATATAAGGTTATACTTCATATAGTGGTGCAATATAACGTTATGCGTTATAACGTAATATTATATAAGGCTATACTTCATATAGTGGTGCAATATAACGTTGTAAGTGACATAGTGATGCAATATAACGTTATGCGTTATGACGTAATATTATATAAGGTTATACTTCATATAGTGATGAAATACAACGTTATAAGTTATAACGTAATAGTATAAACGTTATACGTCATATACAGATGCAATATAACGTTATACGTTGTAACGTAATAGTATATAACGTTATACCTCACGTAGTGATGGAATATATAGTTATACCTTATAACGTAATAGTATATAACGTTATACGTCATATAGTGATGCAATATAACGTTATAAGTGATATAGTGATGCAATATACCGTTATACGTTATAACGTAACAGTATATAACGCTATACGTTATATAGTGATACAGTATAACGTTATAGGTTATAACGTAATAGTAAATGACGTTATACGTCACATAGTAAAGCATTATGTCGTTATATCTTATAACGTAATAGTATATAACGTTATACGTCAAATAGTGGTGCAGTATAACGTTATAGGTTATAAAGTAATAGTATATAACGTTATACGTCATATAGTGAGGCAGTATAACGTTATTGGTTATAACGTAATAGTATATAACGTTATACGTTACACAGTAATGCATTATGTCGTTATACGTTATAACGTAATACTCTGTAACGTTATACGTCATATAGTGATGCAATATAAAGCGATACGTCATGTAGTGGTGCAATATACCGTTATACGTTATAACGTAATAGTATATAACGTTATACGTCACATAGTAATGCAATGTGACGCTATACGTTATAACGTAATACTCCATAGCGTTATACGCGATATAGTGATGCAATATAACGTTGTAAGTGATATAGTGATGCAATATAACGGTATGCGTTATATAGTGATGCAGTATAACGTTATAGGTTATAACGTAATAGTACATAACGTTATACGTCACATAGTAAAGCATTGTGTCGTTATATCTTATAACGTAATAGTATATAACGATATACGTCATATAGTGATGCAGTATAACGTTATAGGTTATAAAGTAATAGTCTATATCGTTATACGTCATATAGAGATGCAATATAACGTTATAAATGATATAGTGATGCAATATATCGTTATACCTTATAAATTAATAGTATATAAGGTTATGCGTCATATAGAGATGAAATATAACGGTATACGTTATAACGTAATAGTGTATAACGTTATACGTCATATAGTGATGCAATATAAAGTTATAAGTCATATAGTGGTTCAATATAAAGTTATACGTCATATCATGATGCAATATAACGTTATACGTTATAACATAATAGTACATAACGTTATGCGTCATATAGTGATGAAATATAACGTTATAAGTGATATAGTGATGGAATACATCGTTATACCTTATAACGTAATAGTATATAACGTTTTACGTCATATAGTGATGCAGTATAACGTTATAGGTTATAACGTAATAGTATATAACGTTATACGTCATATAGTGATGCAATATAAAGCGATACGTCATATAGAGATGACATATAACGGTATACGTTATAGCGTAATAGTGTATAACGTTATACGTCATATAGTGATGCAATATAAAGTTATAAGTCATATAGTGGTGCAATATAAAGTTATACGTCATATCATGATGCAATATAACGTTATACGTTATAACATAATAGTACATAACGTTATGCGTCATATAGTGATGAAATATAACGTTATAAGTGATATAGTGATGGAATACATCGTTATTCCTTATAACGTAATAGTATATAACGTCATACTTCATATAGTGATGCAGTATAGCGTTATAGGTTATAACGTAATAGTATATAACGTTATACGTCATATAGTGATCCAGTATAACGTTATAGGTTATAACGTAATAGTATATAACGTTATACGTCACATAGTAATGCATTATGTCGTTATACGTTATAACGTAATACTCCGTAACGTTATACGTGATATAGTGATGCAATACATCGTTATCCCTTATAACGTAATAGTATATAACGTTATACGTCATATAGTGATGCAGTATAACGTTATAGGTTATAACGTAATAGTATATAACGTTATACGTCACATAGTAATGCATTATAACGTTATACGTTATAACGTAATATTCCGTAACGTTATACGTCATATAGTGATGCAATATAAAGCGATACGTCATATAGAGATGGAATATAACGGTATACGTTATAACGTAACAGTATATGACTTTATACGTCATATAGTGATGCAATATAGCGTTATACGTTATAACGTAATAGTATATAACGTTCTACATCATATAGTGGTGCAATATATCGTTATACGTTATAACGTAATAGTATATATCGTTATACGTCACATAGTAATGCAATATGTCGCTATACGTTAAAACGTAATGCTCCATAACATTATACGTTATATAGTGATACAATATAACGTTATACGTTATAACTTAATGGTATATAACGTTATACGTCATATAGAGATGCAATATAACGTTATACGTTATAACGTAATAGTCTATATCGTTATACTTCACATAGTGATGGAATATATCGTTATACGTCATATAGTGATGAAATAATACGTTATACGTCATATAGAGATGCAATATAACGTTATACGTCATATAGTGATGCAATATATCGTTATGCGTTATAAGGTAATAGTATATAACGTTATACCTCACATAGTGATGGAATATGTAGTTATACCTGATAACGTAATAGTAACGTAATAGTAATAATATAACGTTATACGTCATATAGTGATGCAATATATCGTTATACGTTATAACGTAATAGTACATAATGTTATACGCCATATAGTGATGCAATATAAAGCGATACGTCACATAGAGATGAAATATAACGGTATACGTTATAACGTAATAGTGTATAACGTTATACGTCATATAGTGATGCAATATAAAGTTATAAGTCATATAGTGGTGCAATATAAAGTTATACGTCATATCGTGATGCAATATAACGTTATACGTTATAACGTAATAGTATATGGCGTTATACGTAGTATAGTGATGCAATATATCGTTGTAAGTGATATAGTGATGCAATATAACGTTATGCGTTATAACGTAATAGTATATAACGATATACGTCATATAGAGATGCAATATAACGTTATAAGTGATATAGTGATGCAATAAATCGTTATACCTTATAACGTAATCGTATATAACGTTATACGTCATATAGTATTGCAGAATAACGTTATAGGTTATAACGTAATAGTATATAACGTTATACGTCACATAGTAATGCAATATGTCGCTATACGTGATAACATAAAACTCCGTAACATTATACGTTATATAGTGATACAATATAACGTTATACGTTATAACGTAATAGTATACAACGTTATACGTCATATAGAGATGCAATATAACGTTATACGTTATAACGTAATAGTCTATATATTTATACGTCATATAGTGATGCAATATAAAGTTATACGCCATATAGTGGTGCAATATATCGTTATGCGATATAACGTAATAGTATATAACGTTATACTTCACATAGTGATGGAATATATAGTTGTACCTTATAACGTAACAGTATATGACGTTATACGTCGTAAAGTGGTGCAATATAACGTTGTAAGTGATATAGTGATGCAATATAAAGTTATACGTTATAACGTAATAGTCTATATCGTTATACGTCATATAGAGATGCAATATAACGTTATAAATGATATAGTGATGCAATATATCGTTATACCTTATAAATTAATAGTATATAACGTTATGCGTCATATAGTGATGCGGTATAACGTTATAGGTTATAACGTAATAGTATATAACGTTATACGTCATATAGTGATGCAATATAAAGCGATACGTCATATAGAGATGACATATAACGGTATACGTTATAACGTAATAGTGTATAACGTTATACGTCATATAGTGATGCAATATAAAGTTATAAGTCATATAGTGGTGCAATATAAAGTTATACGTCATATCATGATGCAATATAACGTTATACGTTATAACATAATAGTACATAACGTTATGCGTCATATAGTGATGAAATATAACGTTATAAGTGATATAGTGATGGAATACATCGTTATACCTTATAACGTAACAGTATATAACGTTATACGTCATATAGTGATGCAGTATAACGTTATAGGTTATAACGTAATAGTATATAACGTTATACGTCACATAGTAATGCATTATGTCGTTATACGTTATAACGTAATACTCCGTAACGTTATACGTGATATAGTGATGCAATACATCGTTATACCTTATAACGTAATAGTATATAACGTTATACGTCATATAGTGATGCAGTATAACGTTATAGGGTATAACGTAATAGTATATAACGTTATACGTCACATAGTAATGCATTATAACGTTATACGTTATAACGTAATATTCCGTAACGTTATACGTCATATGGTGGTGCAATATAAAGCGATACGTCATATAGAGATGGAATATAACGGTATACGTTATAACGTAACAGTATATGACGTTATACGTCATATAGTGATGCAATATAACGTTGTAAGTGATATAGTGAGGCAATATAACGTTATGCGTTATAAGGTTATATTATATAAGGTTAAACTTCATATAGTGATGCAATATCACGTTATAAGTTATAACGTAATAGTATAAACGTTATACGTCATATAGTAATGCAATAATACGTTATACGTCATATGGAGATGCAATATAAAGTTGTACGTCATATAGCGGTGCAATATAACGTTAAACGTTATAACGTAATAGTATATGACGTTATACGTCATATAGTGATGCAATGTAAAGCGATACGTCATATAGAGATGGAATATAACGGTATACGTTATAACGTAACAGTATATGACGTTATACGTCATATAGTAATGCAATATAACGTTGTAAGTGATATAGTGAGGCAATATAACGTTATGCGTTATAACGTTATATTATATAAGGTTATACTTCATATAGTGATGCAATATCACGTTATAACTTATAACGTAATAGTATACAACGTTAGACATCATATAGTGATGCAATATATCGTTATACGTTATAACGTAATAGGATATAACATTATACGTCATATAGTGATGCAATATAATGTTATGCGTCATATAGTTCTGCAATGTAGCGTTATACGTTATAACGTAATAGTATACAACGTTAGACATCATATAGTGATGCAATATATCGTTATACGTTATAACGTAATAGGATATAACGTTATACGTCATATAGAGATGCAATATAAAGTTGTACGTCATATAGCGATGCAATATAACGTTAAACGTTATAACGTAATAGTATATGACGTTATACGTCATATAGTGATGCAATATAATGTTATGCCTCATATAGTTATGCAATGTAGCGTTATACGTTATAACGTAATAGTATACAACGTTAGACATCATATAGTGGTGCAATATATTGTTATACGTTATAACGTAATAGGATATAACGTTATACGTCATATAGTGATGCAATATATCGTTATACGTTATAACGTAACAGTATATAACGTTATACGTCACATAGAGATGCAATATAATGTTATACGTTATAACGTAATATTTTATATCGTTATACGTCAAATAGAGATGCAGTATAACGTTATAGGTTATAACGTAATAGTATATAGCGTTATACGTCAAATAGTAATGCAATATGTCGCTATACGTTATAACGTAATACTCCATAACGTTATACGTGATATAGTGATGCAATATATCGTTATGCGTTATAACGTAATATTATATAACGTTATACGTCATATAGTGATGCAATAATACGTTATACGTCATATAGAGATGCAATATAACGTTATACGTTATAACGTAATAGTATATAGGGTTATACTTCATATAGTGATGCAATATAACGTTATAAGTTATAACGTAATAGTATATAACGTTATACTTCATATAGTGATGCAGTATAAGGTTATAGGTTATAACGTAATAGTATATAACGTTATACGTCAAATAGTAATGCAATATGTCGCTATACGTTATAACGTAATACTCCATAACGTTATACGTGATATAGTGATGCAATATAACGTTATGCGTTATAACGTAATAGTATATCACGTTATACGTCATATACTGATGCAATAATACGTTATACGTCATATAGAGATGCAATATAACGTTATACGTTATAACGTAATAGTATATAGGGTTATACTTCATATAGTGATGCAATATAACGTTATAAGTTATAACGTAATAGTATATAACGTTATACTTCATATAGTGATGCAGTATAACGTTATAGGTTATAACGTAATAGTATATAACGTTATACGTCAAATAGTAATGCAATATGTCGCTATACGTTATAACGTAATACTCCATAACGTTATACGTGATATAGTGATGCAATATAACGTTATGCGTTATAACGTAATAGTATATAACGTTATACGTCATATAGTGATGCAATAATACGTTATACGTCATATAGAGATGCAATATAACGTTATACGTTATAGCGTAATAGTATATAAAGTGATACGTCATATAGTGGTGCAATATATCGTTATACGCTATAACGTAATAGCATATAACGTTATACGTCATATAGTGATGCAATATAGCGTTATACGTTATAACGTAATATTATATAACGTTGCGACATCATATAGTGATGCAATATATAGTTATACGTTATAACGTAATAGTGTTACGTTTCGCTATCCAAATTTTGAAATTTTGAACAATGTAGTAGTCGCTGCCACCAGAAACAGTCTAAGGACTGTTTCAATTAGATATTTCTTGTTAGATTATGTAGCGTT
This sequence comes from Bombus affinis, assembly GCF_024516045.1. Lineage (NCBI taxonomy): Eukaryota > Metazoa > Arthropoda > Insecta > Hymenoptera > Apidae > Bombus > Bombus affinis. The sequence goes on along the minus strand of NW_026108943.1, from coordinate 172,467 downwards.
GACCGGAGTTTAGGCCACTGGTCAACAATCTCCACGTTTCGGCTAACCTGCTATGCGCAGGAATACTAGCACGGGAGAGGATTGTTTGGAATAAACAATTATATTATAAATAATTATTACAGGCGGAATTAATGACGAATTATACTAATCATTGATATTATTTATTATTTTAATTATTAGTTATTAATAATAATTAAAGTTAACTCACCTGACGTTGGTCTCCGCTGATGAACGGGCAGGCCGCTGGGGTGATTCCGGTTTTACAAAGATCGACACTTCTATAATTTTTCGTTTTAATCTTTATTTAATTTGAACAGTGTAAACAACAGTGTGTCCGGACGTGTTTAACAATTCGAAATTCTAACACAAAAACTTGAGCCAACTATTGTTTTGATTCTAACTGACTAATAACAATTATTTTATAATTCGAACTGACTAATAACATTTATATCTCGTAATTCTTAAACTCGAACTGGAACGAACAATTATTCTCTAATCCTAACTTAAATTCTAATTAAATCAACTGAACGAACTGATATCAGACTCACTCAAATTCAATTGAACGACTAACAATTACTCTCCTTATTTTCGCTAAATTCTCCTGAACCAACTAATCACAATTGCTCTATCCTATTTCTTTATTCTAACTGAATTACTCTTCTTTAATTTCGTTAAATTCTCCCGAACGCTAACAATTTCTCTGACTATATTCTAACTGAACCAACTAATGGCAGTTACTCTCTTTTCACAATTACTCTTATTGTTCTAACTGAACCACTAACAATTAATCGCTAACGCTAACGCTAACAATTAATCTGACTCTTCTTTATTTTTCGCTAAATTCTCCCGAACCGCTAACAATTACTCTCTTACTCTTTTATTCAACTGGTAACGATTACTCCCTTCTATTCCTTTATTCAACTGACCCGCTAACAATTACTCTCCTTATTTTCGCTAAATTCTCCTGAACCAACTAATCACAATTGCTCTATCCTATTTCTTTATTCTAACTGAATTACTCTTCTTTAATTTCGTTAAATTCTCCCGAACGCTAACAATTTCTCTGACTATATTCTAACTGAACCAACTAATGGCAGTTACTCTCTTTTCACAATTACTCTGATTGTTCTAACTGAACCACTAACAATTAATCGCTAACGCTAACGCTAACAATTAATCTGACTCTTCTTTATTTTTCGCTAAATTCTCCCGAACGCTAACAATTACTCTCTTCTATTCCTTTATTCAACTGACCCGCTAACAATTACTCCGATTTGAATTGTGTCGCTACGCTTTTTATAATGACATCCCCAATGGGATGACAGTCACGTGACAGTTCGTTCCGGTGGGAATCGCAATGCTGCAGGTTTTTAGAGTTTCCATGAGAGAACGTGGATTTTGATGACTACAGGTTATGTTGAGTGATGGATACAAAAGCGTCCGCGCCTGTGCGAACTGTGTGAGTATGTGTTTTTAGTATTCTATCTCGTTTCGCATGTTGTTTGTTTCCTTAAACTTGTGAATTTGTTTTAGCGCAAGAGGAAGAAGATATGTGAATGGTACGAGATGACGTGATCGACGTGCGTGTGTGAATATGTGCGAGGGATGATGCTGAAGTGGCGGTTTTCCATCCAAATAGGCACAGTGGCACCCTCGTTGGCGTCGTGTCCTGATGATCTTTTGACAATTTGGTTTTATTTGACAATATGAGATATATTTTGCTCCTTGTAGATTTATATGTCCATATTTGCTAGATATTAAATCGTGTATATTTTATATTACTTTCTTGTTATTAGGTTATTAGTTGTGTAACTCCAGTTTCTGATCTATGGAAAGTGGTGAAACGTCTTCACGAAATACAATTTCATTCGTTTTCCTCCCTTGCATTGGCACGCTGTGAGTGGTGTCGACTTCCAAATGAGGTTTGTGCGTCTTGATTATTATGCGTTTAATGATAGATACGGAGGTATCTTTGTCAGAGGTTCCCATGCGGACTGTCTCGGTGTGTATCTTGTTATGATTTCTTTTATTTAGTTCATCCTGCTTCTTTCGTGTTTTATTCACTGCATATGATATTTCAGTGCAAGAAGAAGAAGAATTGTAAAGAATCCGTAAGTGGCCCTAGAAGACGCAGTCATCGTGTGAGGTGTTGTCGGCAGGAACGAAGAGTCGAAGTTGTTGAAGAAGTCGTGTGACATTTGTATTGTTTCCGGTTATATACAACGCTATTTCACATATCTATGTATATATATATATTATTATATTATTATATATTATTATACTAAATCTTCAGTTGGTTTAGTTGAATGTTCAGTAATGTAATTTTTACAAGGTGGTTTTGTATATTAGATGAGTAGTTGTTCGATATAATAATATGTGTATATATATATATACATTTCACAATGTAATGTTCCATTATGTAAAATATATATATGCATATGTATATGTGCGCGTATTGTTATTCTCATTGTTTCTCGGATCGTTAATTGGTTGAATATTCCATAATGTGGATTTCGTATATAATTCTCTAGGTTCGTAGAAATGTAAATCTATATATTTATTTCTTTGCGTTTTAATGGTTTAATAACGTATACATACATATATATATATATATATATATATATATATATATATATATATATATATATATTATGAATTTTTCCGAAAGATACGCGTACGCATGTGTATATCTATATATGTGTGTGTCGCAGAGTAATCTTGTATACAATTTTCACTTTTATTAGAATGTTGATGTAGTGTAGTATATTTTATTTCTTTTATATTTTATTAGATTACCAATTATTCAGATTCACGAAGTAGGTCACACACACAGATATGCATACACGTGTGTGTATATACATGTGTTTTCGCAGAGAAATCTCATACATTTGAATCGCGGCTTGTTTTATTTATTGGTTCATTTAATTATTTCATTTTATTTGTATTTTATATGTCATTGCTGATTGGTTGTAGTGTTTCTTCTTATTGATTCATTTATTTCATTTTGATTGTCTGTCGTACAATTCTTTTTATTTTGATTGGTTAGTTATTAGTTAATTTATTATTATTGGTCGTGTTTAATTATTCATAAGTTATTGGTTCGTGGCGTCACGTGCGGAACGCGGGACGTGACAATAGTATGTAACGTTATACGTCACATAGTAATGCAATATGACGCTATACGTTATAACGTAATACTCCATAACGTTATACGTGATATAGTGATGCAATATAACGTTGTATGCGATATAGTTATGCAATATAACGTTATGCGTTATAACGTAATATTATATAAGGTTATACTTCATATGGTGATGCAATATAACGCTGTAAGTGACATAGTGATGCAATATAGCGTTATGCGTTATGACGTAATATTATATAAGGTTATACTTCATATAGTGATGAAATATAACGTTATAAATTATAACGTAATAGTATAAACGTTATACGTCATATAGTGAAGCAATAATACGTTATACGTCATATAGTGGTGCAATATATCGTTATACGTTATAACGTAATAGTATATAACGTTATACGTCAAATAGTAATGCAATATGTCGCTATACGTTATAACGTAATACTCCATAACGTTATACGTGATATAGTGATGCAATATATCGTTATGCGTTATAACGTAATAGTATATAACGTTATACGTCATATAGTGATGCAATATAAAGCGATACGTCATATAGAGATGAAATATAACGGTATACGTTATAACGTAATAGTGTATAACGATATACGTCATAAAGTGATGCAATATAAAGTTATAAGTCATATAGTGGTGCAATATAAAGTTATACATCAAATCATGATGCAATATCACGTTATACGTTATAACATAATAGAACATAACGTTATGCGTCATATAGTGATGAAATATAACGTTATAAGTGATATAGTGATGCAATACATCGTTATACCTTACAACGTATTAGTATATAACGTTATACGTCATATAGTGATGCAATATAAAGTTATAAGTCATATAGTGGTGCAATATAAAGTTATACGTCATATCATGATGCAATATAACGTTATACGTTATAACATAATAGTACATAACGTTATGCGTCATATAGTGATGAAATATAACGTTATAAGTGATATAGTGATGGAATACATCGTTATACTTTATAACGTAATAGTATATAACGTTATACGTCATATAGTGATGCAGTATAACGTTATAGGTTATAACGTAATAGTATATAACGTTATACGTCATATAGTGATGCAATATAAAGCGATACGTCATAAAGAGATGGAATATAACGGTATTCGTTATAACGTAATTGTGCATAACGTTATACGTCATATAGTGATGCAATATAAAGTTATAAGTCATATAGTGGTGCAATATAAAGTTAGACGTTATAACATAATAGTACCTAACGTAATGCGTCACATAGTGATGAAATATAACGTTATAAGTGATATAGTGATGCAATACATCGTTATACCTTACAACGTATTAGTATATAACGTTATACGTCATATAGTGGTGCAATATAAAGTTATAAGTCATATAGTGATGCAATATAAAGTTATACGTCATATCATGATGCAATATAACGTTATACGTTATGACATAATAGTACATAACGTTATGCGTCACATAGTGATGAAATATAACGTTATAAGTGATATAGTGATGGAATACATCGTTATACCTTATATCGTAATAGTATATAACGTTATACGTCATATAGTGATGCAATGTAGCGTTATACGTTATAACGTAATAGTACATGACGTTATGCGTCATATAGTGATGCAATATAAAGCGATACGTCATATAGAGATGAAATGTAACGGTATACGTTATAACGTAATAGTGTATAACGTTATACGTCATATTGTGATGCAAGATAAAGTTATAAGTCATATAGTGGTGCATTATAAAGTTATACGTCATATCATGATGCAATATATCGTTATGCGTTATAACGTAATAGTATATAACGTTATACTTCACATAGTGATGGAATATATAGTTATACCTTGTAACGTAATAGTATATAACGTTATACGTCATATAGTGATGCAATATAACGTTATAAGTGAAATAGTGATGCAATATATCGTTATACATTATAACCTAATAGTATATAACGTTATACGTCATACAGAGATGCAATATAAAGTTATACGTCATATAGTGATGCAACATAGCGTTATACGTTATAACGTAATAGTATATAACGTTATACGTCATATAGTGATGCAGTATAACGTTATAGGTTATAACGTAATAGTATATAACGTTATACGTCACATAGTAATGCATTATGTCGTTATACGTTATAACGTAATACTCCGTAATGTTATTCGTCATATAGTGATGCAATATATCGATATACCTTATAGCGTTATAGTATATAACGTTATACGTCATATAGTGATGCAATACAACGTTATTCGTTATAACGTAATAGTATATGACGTTATACGTCATATAGTAATGCAATATAAAGTGATACGTCATATAGTGGTGCAATATATCGTTATACGCTATAACGTAATAGTATATAACGGTATAAGTCATATAGTGATGCAATATAGCGTTATACGTTATAACGTAATGTTATATAACGTTAGACATCATATAGTGATGCAATATACCGTTATACGTTGTAACGTAATAGTATATAACGTTATACGTCATATAGTGATACAATATATCGTTATACGTTATAAAGTAATAGTATATAACATTATACGTCACATAGTAATGCAATATGACGCTATACGTTATAACGTAATACTCCATAACGTTATACGTGACATAGTGATGCAATATAACGTTGTAAGTGATATAGTGATGCAATATAACGTTATGCGTTATAACGTAATAGTATATAGGGTTATACTTCATATAGTGATGCTGTATAACGTTATAAGTTATAACGTAATAGTATATAACGTTATACTTCATATAGTGATGCAATATAACGCTATACGTTATAACGTAATAGTTCATAACGTTATACGTCACATAGGGATGCTATACATCGTTATAAGTGATATAGTGATGCAATATAACGTTATACCTTATAATGTAATAGTATATAAGGTTATATTTCATATCGTGATGCCATATATCGTTATACCTTATAACGTTATAGTATATAACGTTATGCGTCATATAGTGATGCAGTACATCGTTATAGGTTATAACGTAATAGTATATGACGTTATACGTCATATAGTGGTGCAATATAACGTTATAAGTGATATAGTGATGCAATATAACGTTATGCTTTATAACGTAGTACTCATTAACGTTATACGCTATATAGTAATGCAATATAACGTTATACGTTAAAACGTAATACTCCATAACGTTATACGTCATATAGTGATGCAATATAACGTTATAAATTATAACGTAATGGTATAAACGTTATACATCATATAGTGAGGCATTAGAACGTTATAAGTGACATAGTGATGCAACATAACGTTATAAGTGATATAGCGATGCAATATAACGTTATGCGCTATAACGTAATAGTATAAATCGTTGTACGATATAAGGTAATACTCTATAACGCTATACGTTATGACGTAATAGTTCATAACGTTATACTTCATATAGGGATGCTATATAACGTTATAAGTGATATAGTCATGCAATATAACGTTATACCATATAACGTAATAGTATATAAATATATACTTCATATAGTGATGCAATATAACGTTATACCTTATAACGTAATAGTATATAGCGTTATACGTCATTTAGTGACGCAGTATAACGTTATACGTTGTAACGTAATGCTCCATAACGTTATGCGTCATATAGTAATGCAATATTACGTTATGCATTATAACGTAATAGTATATAACGTTATACGTCACATAGTGATGCAATATATCGATATACGTTATAACGTAATAGTATATAATGTTATACGTCATATAGTGATGCAGTATAACGTTATAGGTCATAACGCAATGGTATATAACGTTATACGTCACATAGTAATGCAATATGTCGTTATACGTTGTAAGGTAATGCTCCATAACGTTATGCGTCATATAGTAATGGAATATAACGTTATACGTTATAACGTAACAGTATATGACGTTATTCGTCATATAGTGATGCAATATGTAGTCATACGTTATAGCGTTATACTCTATTACGTTATACGTTATAATGTAATAGTATATGACGTTATGCCTCAAACAGTGATACAATATAACCTTATAAGTGATATAGTGGTGTAATATAACGTTTTACCTTATAACGTAAGAGTATATAACGTTATACATCATATAGTGATGCAGTACATCGTTATAGGTTATTACGTAATAGTATATAACGTTATAAGTCATATAGTGATGCAGTACATCGTTATAGGTTATAACGTAATGGTATATGACTTTATACGTCATATAGTGGTGCAATATTTCGTTATACCTTATGACGTAATAGTATATAAGGTTATACTTCATATAGTGATGCAATATATCGTTATACCTTATAACGTAAGAGTATATAAGGTTATACTTCATATAGTGATGCAATATAACGTTAAACCTTATACCTTAATAGTATATAACGCTATACGTCATATAGTGACGCAGTAGAACGTTATAGGTTGTAACGTAATACTCCATAACGTTATACGTCATATAGTAATGCAATATAACGTTATAAGTTATAACGTAATAGTATAAACGTTATACGTCATATAGTGGTGCAATATAACGTTATAAGTCATAGATTGATGCAGTACATCGTTATAGGTTATAACGTTATAATATATAACGTTATACGTCATACAGTGATGCAGTACACCGTTATAGGTTATAACGTAATAGTATATAACGTCATACGTCATATTGTTACGTTTCGCTATCCAAATTTTGAAATTTTAAACAATGTAGTAGTTGCTGCCACCAGAAACAGTCTAAGGACTGTTTCAATTAGATATTTCTTGTTAGATTATGTAGAGTTGATCGGAGTTTAGGCCACTGGTCAACAATCTCCACGTTTCGGCTAACCCGCTATGCGCAGGAATACTAGCACGGGAGAGGATTGTTTGGAATAAACAATTATATTATAAATAATTATTACAGGCGGAATTAATGACGAATTATACTAATCATTGATATTATTTATTATTTTAATTATTAGTTATTAATAATAATTAAAGTTAACTCACCTGACGTTGGTCTCCGCTGATGAACGGGCAGGCCGCTGGGGTGATTCCGGTTTTACAAAGATCGACACTTCTATAATTTTTCGTTTTAATCTTTATTTAATTTGAACAGTGTAAACAACAGTGTGTCCGGACGTGTTTAACAATTCGAAATTCTAACACAAAAACTTGAGCCAACTATTGTTTTGATTCTAACTGACTAATAACAATTATTTTATAATTCGAACTGACTAATAACATTTATATCTCGTAATTCTTAAACTCGAACTGGAACGAACAATTATTCTCTAATCCTAACTTAAATTCTAATTAAATCAACTGAACGAACTGATATCAGACTCACTCAAATTCAATTGAACTAACAATTACTCTCCTTATTTTCGCTAAATTCTCCTGAACCAACTAATCACAATTGCTCTATCCTATTTCTTTATTCTAACTGAATTACTCTTCTTTAATTTCGTTAAATTCTCCCGAACGCTAACAATTTCTCTGACTATATTCTAACTGAACCAACTAATGGCAGTTACTCTCTTTTCACAATTACTCTGATTGTTCTAACTGAACCACTAACAATTAATCGCTAACGCTAACGCTAACAATTAATCTGACTCTTCTTTATTTTTCGCTAAATTCTCCCGAACGCTAACAATTACTCTCTTCTATTCCTTTATTCAACTGACCCGCTAACAATTATTCCGATTTGAATTGTGTCGCTACACTTTTTATAATGACATCCCCAATGGGATGACAGTCACGTGACAGTTCGTTCCGGTGGGAATCGCAATGCTGCAGGTTTTTAGAGTTTCCATGAGAGAACGTGGATTTTGATGATTACAGGTTATGTTGAGTGATGGACACAAAAGCGTCCGCGCCTGTGCGAACTGTGTGAGTATGTGTTTTTAGTATTCTATCTCGTTTCGCATGTTGTTTGTTTCCTTAAACTTGTGAATTTGTTTTAGCGCAAGAGGAAGAAGATATGTGAATGGTACGAGATGACGTGATCGACGTGCGTGTGTGAATATGTGCGAGGGATGATGCTGAAGTGGCGGTTTTCCATCCAAATAGGCACAGTGGCGCCTTCGTTGGCGTCGTGTCCTGATGATCTTTTGACAATTTGGTTTTATTTGACAATATGAGATATATTTTGCTCCTTGTAGATTTATATGTCCATATTTGCTATATATTAAATCGTGTATATTTTATATTACTTTCTTGTTATTAGGTTATTAGTTGTGTAACTCCAGTTTCTGATCTATGGAAAGTGGTGAAACGTCTTCACGAAATACAATTTCATTCGTTTTCCTCCCTTGCATTGGCACGCTGTGAGTGGTGTCGACTTCCAGATGAGGTTTGTGCATCTTGATTATTATGCATTTAATGATAGATACTTTGTCAGAGGTTCCCATGCGGATTGTCTCGGTGTGTATCTTGTTATGATTTCTTTTATTTAGTTCATCCTGCTTCTTTCGTGTTTTATTCACTGCATATGATATTTCAGTGCAAGAAGAAGAAGAATTGTAAAGAATCCGTAAGTGGCCCTAGAAGACGCAGTCATCGTGTGAGGTGTTGTCGGCAGGAACGAAGAGTCGAAGTTGTTGAAGAAGTCGTGTGACATTTGTATTGTTTCCGGTTATATACAACGCTATTTCACATATCTATGTATATATATATATATATTATTATATTATTATATATTATTATACTAAATCTTCAGTTGGTTTAGTTGAATGTTCAGTAATGTAATTTTTACAAGGTGGTTTTGTATATTAGATGAGTAGTTGTTCGATATAATAATATGTGTATATATATATATATATATATACATTTCACAATGTAATTTTCCATTATGTAAAATATATATATGCATATGTATATGTGCGCGTATTGTTATTCTCATTGTTTCTCGGATCGTTAATTGGTTGAATATTCCATAATGTGGATTTCGTATATAATTCTCTAGGTTCGTAGAAATGTAAATCTATATATTTATTTCTTTGCGTTTTAATGGTTTAATAACGTATACATACATATATATATATATATATATTATGAATTTTTCCCAAAGATACGCGTACGCATGTGTATATCTATATATGTGTGTGTCGCAGGGCAATCTTGTATACAATTTTCACTTTTATTAGAATGCTGATGTAGTGTAGTATATTTTATTTCTTTTATTTATTTTATTAGATTACCAATTATTCAGATTCACGAAGTAGGTCACACACACAGATATGCATACACGTGTGTGTATATACATGTGTTTTCGCAGAGAAATCTCATACGTTTGAATCGCGGCTTGTTTTATTTATTGGTTCATTTAATTATTTCATTTTATTTGTATTTTATATGTCATTGCTGATTGGTTGTAGTGTTTCTTATTAATGATTCATTTATTTCATTTTGATTGTCTGTCGTATAATTCTTTTTATTTTGATTGGTTAGTTATTAGTTAATTTATTATTATTGGTCCTGTTTAATTATTCATAAGTTATTGGTTCGTGGCGTCACGTGCGGAACGCGGGACGTGACAATATAATATAAAGTGATACGTCATATAGTGGTGCAATATATCGTTATACGCTATAACGTAACAGTATATAACGTTCTACGTCATATAATGATGCAGTATAACGTTATACGTCATATGGAGATGCAATGTAACGTTATAAGTTATAACGTAATAGTATATAAGGTTATACTTCATATAGTGATGCAATATAACGTTATATTTTATAACGTAATAGTATAACCGTTATACGTCATATAGTTATGCAATAATACGTTATACGTCATAAAGAGATGCAATATAACGTTGTACGTTATAACGTGATAGTCTATATATTTATACGTCATATAGTGATGCAATATAATGTTCTGCGTCATATAGTGGTGCAATATATCCTTATGCGTTATAACGTAATGTTATATAACGTTATACGTCATATAGAGATGCAATATAAAGTTATACGTCACATAGTGGTGCAATATACCGTTATACGTTATAAAGTAATTGTATATAACGTTATACGTCACATAGTAATGCAATATGACGCTATACGTTATAACGTAATACTCCATAACGTTATACGTGATATAGTGACGCAATATAACGTTGTAAGTGATATAGTGATGCAATATAACGTTATGCGTTATAACGTAATATTATATAAGGTTATACTTCATATAGTGTTGCAATATAACGTTGTAAGTGACATAGTGATGCAATATAACGTTCTGCGTTATGACATAATATTATATAAGGTTATACTTCATATAGTGATGCAATATAACGTTATTAGTTATAACGTAACAGTATAAACGTTATACGTCATATAGAGATGCAATAATATGTTATACGTCATATAGAGATGCAATAATATGTTATACGTCATATAGAGATGCAATATAACGTTATACGTTATAACGTAATAGTCTATATATTTATGCGTCATATAGTGATACAATATATCGTTATGCGTTATAACGTAATAGTATATAACGTTATACCTCACATAGTGATGGAATATATAGTTATACCTTATAAAGTAATAGTATATAACGTTATACGTCATATAGTGATGCAATATATCGTTATACGTTATAACGTAATAGTATATAACGTTATACGTCATATAGTGATGCAATATAAAGCGATACGTCATATACAGATGAAATATAACCGTATACGTTATAACGTAATAGTGTATAACGTTATACGTCATATAGTGATGCAATATAAAGTTATAAGTCATATAGTGGTGCAATATAAAGTTGTACGTCATATCGTGATGCAATATAACGTTATACGTTATAACGTAACAGTATATGACGTTATACGTAGTATAGTGATGCAATATAAAGAGATACGTCATACAGAGATGAAATATAACGGTATACGTTATAACGTAATAGTGTATAACGTTATACGTCATATAGTGATGCAATATAAAGTTATAAGTCATATAGTGGTGCAATATCAGGTCATACGTCACATCGTGATGCAATATAACGTTATACGTTAGTACATAATAGTACATGACGTTATGCGACATATAGTGATGAAATATAACGTTATAAGTGATATAGTGATGCAATACATCGTTATACCTTATAACGTGATAGTATATAACGTTATACGTCATATAGTGATGCAGTATAACGTTATAGGTTATAACGTAATAGTATATAACGTTATGCGTCACATGGTAATGCATTATGTCGTTGTACGTTATAACGTAATACTCCGTAACGTTATACGTGATATAGTGATGCAATATAACGTTATGCGTTATAACGTAATAGTTTATAACGTTATACGTCATATAGTGATGCAATAATACGTTATACGTCATATACAGATGCAATATAACTTTATACGTTATAACGTAATAGTATATAAAGTGATACGTCATATAGTGGTGCAATATATCGTTAATCGTTATAACGTAATATTATATAACGTTGGACAGCATATAGTGATGCAATATATCGTTATACGTTATAACGTAATACTCCATAACGTTATACGTGATATAGTGATGCAATATAACGTTGTGTGCGATATAGTTATGCAATATAACGTTGTAAGTGGCATAGTGATGCAATATAACGTTATGCGTTATAACGTAATATTATATAACGTTATACGTCATATAGTGATGCAATAATACGTTATACGTCATATAGAGATGCAATATAAAGTTATACGTCATATAGTGATGCAATATAGCGTTATACGTTATAACGTAATAGTATACAACGTTAGACATCATATAGTGTTGCAATATATCGTTATACGTTATAACGTAATAGTATATAACGTTATACGTCATATAGAGATGCAGTATAAAGTTATACGTCATATAGTGGTGCAATATATCGTTATGCGTTATAACGTAATAGTATATAACGTTATACTTCACATAGTGATGGAATATTTAGTTATACCTTATCACGTAATAGTATATAACGTTATACGTCAAATAGTGATGCAATATAACGTTATAAGTGAAATTGTGATGCAATATATCGTTATACCTTATAACGTAATAGTATACAGCGTTATACGTCATATAGAGATGCAATATAAAGTTATACGTCATATAGTGATGCAATATTGCGTTATACGTTATAACGTAATAGTATATAACGTTAGACATCATATAGTGATGCACTATATCGTTATACGTTATAACGTAATAGTATATAACGTTATACGTCATATAGTGATGCAATATAAAGCGATACGTCATATAGAGATGAAATATAACGGTATACGTCATAACGTAATAGTGTATAACGTTATACGTCATATAGTGATGCAATATAAAGTTATAAGTCATATAGTGATGCAATATAGCCTTATACGTTATAACGTAATATTCTATATATTTATACGTCATATAGTGATGCAATATAAAGTTATACGTCATATAGTTGTGCAATATATCGTTATGCGTTATAACGTAATAGTATATAACGTTATACTTCACATAGTGATGCAATATAACGTTATAAGTGATATTGTGATGCAATATATCGTTATACCTAATAACGTAATAGTATATAGCGTTATACGTCATATAGTGACGCAGTATAGCGTTATAGGTTATAACGTAATAGTATATAACGGTAGACATCATATAGTGATGCAAGACATCGTTATACGTCATAACGTAATTGTATATAACGTTAAACGTGATATAGTAATGCAATAGAAAGTTATACGTCATATAGTGGTGCAAAATGTCGTTATGCGTCATAACCTAAAAGTATATAACGTTATATTTCACATAGTGATGGAATATATAGTTATACCTTGTAACGTAATAGTATATAACGTTATACGTCATATAGTGATGCAGTATAGCGTTATAGGATATAACGTAATAGTCTATATCGTTATACGTCATATAGTGGTGCAATATATCGTTATACGTTAGAACGTAATAGTATATAACGTTATACGTCATATAGTGATGCAATATAACGTTATAAGTTTTAACGTAATAGTATCAACGTTATACGTCATATAGTGATGCAATAATACGTTATACGTCATACAGAGGTGCAATATAACGTTATTCGTTATACCGTATTAGTCTATATCGTTATACGTCATATAGTGATGCAATATAAAGTTATACGTCATATAGAGATGCAATATAACGGTATACGTTATAACGTAATAGTATACAACGTTATACTTCATATAGTGATGCAATAATACGTTATACGTCTTATACAGATGCAATATAACGTTATACGTTTTAACGTAATAGTCTATATATTTATAAGTCATATAGTGAGGCGATATAAAGTTATACGTCATATAGTGGTGCAATATATCGTTATGCGTTATAACGTAATAGTATATAACGTTATACTTTACATAGTGATGCAGTATAACGTTATAGGTTATAACGTAATAGTATATAACGTTGTACGTCATATAGTGATGCTGCATAACGTTATAGGTTATAACGTAATAGTATATAACGTCACACGTCACATAGTAATGCATTATGTCGTTATACGTTATAACGTAATACTCCATAACGTTACACGTGATATAGTGATGCAATATAACGATATACGTGATATAGTGATGCAATATAACGTTATACGTGATATAGTGATGCAATATAACGTTATGCGTTATAACGTAATAGTATATAAGGTTATACTTCATATAGTGATGCAATATAACGTTATACGTTATAACGTAATAGTATACAACGTTATACTTAATATAGTGATGCACTAATACGTTATACGTCTTATTGAGATGCAATATAACGTTATACGTTATAACGTAATAGTCTATATATTTATACGTCATATAGTGAGGCAATATAAAGCTATACGTCATATAGTGGTGCAATATATCGTTATGCGTTATAACATAATAGTATATAACGTTATACTCCACATAGTGATGTAATATATAGATATACCTTATAACGTAATATTATAGAACGTTGTCCGTCATATAGTGATGCTGTATAACGTTATACGTTATAACGTAATAGTATATAACGTCACACGTCACACAGTAATGCATTATGTCGTTATACGTTATAACGTAATACCCCATAACGTTATACGTGAAATAGTGATGCAATATACGTGATATAGTTATGCAATATAACGTTATACGTTATAACGTAATAGTATATAGCGTTATACGTCATATAGTGATGCAATATAAAGTTATACGTCATATAGTGGTGCAATATGTCGTTATGCGTTATAAAGTAATAGTATATAACGTTATACGTCATATAGTATTGCAATATAACGTTATACGTCATATAGAGATACAATATAATGTTATACGTTTTAACGTAATATTCTATATCGTTATACGTCAAATAGAGAAGCAGTATTACGTTATAGGTTATAACGTTATAGTATATAACGTTATACGTCACATAGTAATGCAATATGTCGCTATACGTTATAACGTAATACTCCATAACGTTATACGTGACATAGTGGTGCAATATAACGTTATATGTTATAACGTAATAGTATAAACGTTATACGTCATATAGTGATGCAATAATACGTTATACGTCATATAGAGATGCAATATAAAGTTATACGTCATATAGTGATGCAATATAATGTTATGCGTCATATAGTTATGCAACGTAGCGTTATACGTTACAACGTGATAGTATATAACGTTATACGTCATATAGTGATGCAGTATAACGATATAGGTTATAACGTAATAGTCTATATCGTTATACGTCGTATAGTGATGCAATATAAATTTATACGTCATATAGAGACGCAATATAACGGTATACGTTATAACGTAATAGTATCCAACGTTATACTTCATATAGTGATGCAATAATACGTTATACGTCAAATAGAGATGCAATATAACGTTATACGTTATAACGTAATAGTCTATATATTTAAACGTCATATAGTGGTGCAATATAAAGTTATACGTCATATAGTGGTGCAATATATCCTTATGCGTTATAACGTAATAGTATATAACGTTAGACATCATATAGTGGTGCAATATGTCGTTATACGTTATAGTGTAATAGTATGTAACGTTATACGTCATATCGTGATGCAGTATAACGTTATAGGTTATAACGTAATATTCTATATCGTTATACGTCATATAGTGATGCAATATAGCGTTATACGCTTTAACGTAATAGTATATAACGTTAGACACCATATAGTGGTGCAATATGTCGTTATACGTTATAGTGTAATAGTATGTAACGTTATACGTCATATAGTGATGCAGTATAACGTTATAGGTTAGAGCGTAATAGTATATAACGTTATACGTCACATAGTAATGCATTATGTCGTTATTCGTTATAACGTAATACTCCGTAACGTTATACGTGATATAGTGATGCAATATAACGTTATACGTTATAACGTAACAGTATATGACGTTATACGTCGAATAGAGATGCAATATAGCGTTATACGTTATAACGTAATAGTCTATATCGTTATACGTCATATAGTGATGCAATGTAACCTTGTAAGTGATATAGTGATGCAATATAACGTTATACCTTATAAGGTAATAGTATATAACGTTATACGTCACATAGTAATGCAATATGTCGCTATACGTTATAACGTAATACTCCACAACGTTATACGTGATATAGTGATGCAATATAACGTTATACGTTATAACGTAATAGTCTATATATTTATACGTCATATAGTGATGCAATATAATGTTATACGTCATATAGTGGTGGAATATATCCTTATGCGTTATAACGTAATAGTATATAACGTTATACTTCACATAGTGATGGAATATATAGCTATACCTTATAACGTAACAGTATATGACGTTATACGTCAAATAGTGATGCAATATGTCGTTATACGTTATAGTGTAATAGTATGTAACGTTATACGTCATATAGTGATGCAGTATAACGTTATAGGTTATAACGTAATATTCTATATCGTTATACGTCATGTAGTGATGCAATATAGCGTTATACGTTATAACTTAACAGTATATGACGTTATACGTCATATAGTGATGCAATATAACGTTATACGTTATATGGTAATAGTCTATATCGTTATACTTCATATAGTGATGCAATACAACGTTATAAGTTATAACGTAATAGTATAAACGTTATACGTCATATAGTTATGCAATAATACGTTATACGTCATAAAGAGATGCAATATAACGTTGTACGTTATAACGTAATAGTCTATATATTTATACGTCATATAGTGATGCAATGTAAAGTTATACGTCATATAGTGGTGCAATATATCCTTATGCGTTATAACGTAATAGTATATAACGTTATACTTTACATAGTGATGGAATATATAGTTATACCTTATAACGTAACAGTATATGACGTTATATGTCATATAGTGATGCAGGATTGCCTTATACGTTATAGCGTAATAGTATATAACATTAGACATCATATACTGATGCAATATATAGTTAAACGTTATAACGTAATAGTATGTAAAATTATACGTCATATATTGACGCAGTATAACGTTATAGGTTATAACGTAATAGTATATAACATTATACGTCACATAGTAATGCAATATGCCGCTATACGTTATAACGTAATACTCCGTAACGCTATACGTGATATAGTGATGCAATATAAAGTTATACGTTTTAACATAATAGTATATAACGTTATACGTCACATAGTAATGCATTATGCCGTTATACGTTATAACGGAATACTCCGTAACGTTATACGTGATATAGTGATACAATATAACGTTATACGTCATATAGAGAAGCAATATAACGTTATACATTATAACGTAATAGTCTATATATTTATACGTCATATAGTGATGGAATATAAAGTTATACGTCATATAGTGGTGCATTATATAGTTATACGTTATAACGTAATAGTATATAACGTTATACGTCATATAGTGGTGCAATATATCGTTATACGTTATAACGTAATATTATATAACGTTATACTTCATATAGTGATGGAATATATAGTCATAACTTATAGCGTAGTAGTATAGAACGTTATACGTCATATAGTGATGCAGTATAACGTTATAGGTTATAACGTAATAGTCTATATCATTATACGTCATATAGTGATGCAATATAGCGTTATACGTTATAACGTAATAGTATATAACGTTCTACGTCATATAGTGGTGCAATATATCGTTATACGCTATAACGTAACAGTAAATAACGTTATACGTCATATAATGATGCAGTATAACGTTATACGTCATATGGAGATGCAATATAACGTTATACGTTATAACGTAATAGTCTATATCTTTATACGTCATATAGAGATGCAATATAACGTTATACGTTATAACGTAATAGTTTATAACGGTATAGGTCATATAGTGATATAATATAAAGTGATACGTCATATGGTGGTGCAATATATCGTTATACGCTATAACGTAAGAGTATATAACGTTATACGTCATATAATGATGCAGTATAACGTTATACGTCATATAGAGATGCAATATAACGTTATACGTTATAGCGTAATAGTCTATATCGTTATACGTCATATAGAGATGCAATATAACGTTATAAGTGAAATAGTGATGCAATATATCGTTATACCTTATAACGTAATAGTATATAACGTTATACGTCATATAGTGATGCAGCATAACGTTATTGGTTATAACGTAATAGTATATAACGTTTTACGCCACATAGTAATGCATTATATCGTTATACGTTATAACGTAATACTCCGTAACGTTATACGTCATATAGTGATGCAATATAAAGCGATACGTCATATAGAGATGGAATATAACGGTATACGTTATAACGTAACAGTATATGACGTTATACGTCATATAGTGATGCAATATAACGTTGTAAGTGATATAGTGAGGCAATATAACGTTATGCATTATAACGTAATATTATATAAGGTTATACTTCATATAGTGATGCAATATAACGTTATAAGTTATTACGTAATAGTATAAACGTTATACTTCTTATAGTAATGCAATAATACGTTATAGGTCATATAGAGATGCAATATAAAGTTGTACGTCATATAGCGATGCAATATAATGCTATACGTTATAACGTATTACGTATATGCATCACTATATTACGTTACACGTCATATAGTGATGCAATATAATGTTATGCGTCATATAGTTATGCAATGTAGCGTTATACGTTATAACGTAATAGTATACAACGTTAGGCATCATATAGTGATGCAATATATCGTTATACGTTATAACGTAATAGTATATAACGTTATACGTCATATAGTGATGCAATATATCGTTATACGTTATAACGTAACAGTATATAACGTTATACGTCACATAGTAATGCAATATGTCGCTATACGATATAACGTAATACTCCATGACGTTATACGTGATATAGTGATGCAATATAACGTTATAGGTTATAACGTAACAGTATATGACGCTATACGTTATATAGTGATGCAATATAAAGTGATACGTAATATAGTGGGGCAATATATCCTTATACGTTATAACGTAATATTATATAACGTTATACGTCATATAGAGATGCAATATATCGCTATACGTTATAAAGAAATTGTATATAATGTTATACGTCACATAGTAATGCAATATGACGCTATACGTTATAACGTAATACTCCATAACGTTATACGTGATATAGTGATGCAATATAACGTTGTAAGTGATATAGTGATGCAATATAACGTTATGCGTTATAACGTAATATTATATAAGGTTATACTTCATATAGTGTTGCAATATAACGTTGTAAGTGACATAGTGATGCAATATAACGTTCTGCGTTATGATGAAATATTATATGAGGTTATACTTCATATATTGATGCAATATAACGTTATTAGTTATAACGTAATAGTATAATCGTTATACGTCATATAGTGATGCAATAATACGTTATACGTCATATAGAGATGCAATATAACGTTATACGTTATAACGTAATAGTCTATATATTTATACGTCATATAGTGATGCAATATTTCGTTATGCGTTATAACGTAATAGTATATAACGTTATACCTCACATAGTGATGGAATATATAGTTATACCTTATAACGTAATAGTATATAACGTTATACGTCATATAGAGATGCAATATAACGTTATACGTTATAACGTAATAGTCTATATCTTTATACGTCATATAGAGATGCAATATAACGTTATACGTTATAACGTAATAGTCTATATATTTATACGTCATATAGTGATGCAATATATCGTTATGCGTTATAACGTAATAGTATATAACGTTATACCTCACATAGTGATGGAATATATAGTTATACCTTATAACGTAATAGTATATAACGTTATACACCATATAGTGATACAGTGTAACGTTATAGGTTATAACGTAATAGTATATAACGTTATACGTCACATAGTAATGCATTATATCGTTATACGTTATAACGTAATACTCCGTAACGTTATACGTGATATAGTGATGCAATATAACGTTGTAAGTGATATAGTGATGCAATATAACGCTATGCGTTATAACGTAATATTATATAAGGTTATACTTCATATAGTGTTGCAATATAACGTTGTAAGTGACATAGTGATGCAATATAACGTTCTGCGTTATGATGTAATATTATATAAGGTTATACTTCATATATTGATGCAATATAACTTTATTAGTTATAACGTAATAGTATGAACGTTATAAGTCATATAGTGATGCAATAATACGTTATACGTCATATAGAGATACAATATAACGTTATACGTTATAACGTAATAGTCTATATATTTATACGTCATATAGTGATGCAATATATCGTTATGCGTTATAACGTAATAGTATATAACGTTATACCTTACATAGTGATGGAATATATAGTTATACCTTATAACGTAATAGTATATAACGTTATACGTCATATAGTGATGCAATATATCGTTACACATTATACCGTAATAGTATATAACGTTAGACATCATATAGTGATGCAATATGTCGTTATACGTTATAGTGTAATAGTATGTAACGTTATACGTCATATAGTGATGCAGCATAACGTTATAGGTTATAACGTAATAGTATATAACGGTATACGTCACATAGTAATGCATTATGTCGTTATACGTTATAACGTAATACTCCGTAACGTTATACGTGATATAGTGATGCAATATAACGTTATACGTTATAACGTAGTGGTATATAACGTTATACGTCATATAGAGATGCAATATAACGTTATACGTTATATGGTAATAGTCTATATCGTTATACTTCATATAGTGATGCAATATAGCGTTATACGTTATAACGTAATAGTATATAACGTTCTACGTCATATAGTGGTGCAATATATCGTTATACGCTATAACGTAACAGTAAATAACGTTATACGTCATATAATGATGCAGTATAACGTTATACGTCATATGGAGATGCAATATAACGTTATACGTTATAACGTAATAGTCTATATCTTTATACGTCATATACAGATGCAATATAACGTTATACGTTATAACGTAATAGTTTATAACGGTATAGGTCATATAGTGATATAATATAAAGTGATACGTCATATGGTGGTGCAATATATCGTTATACGCTATAACGTAAGAGTATATAACGTTATACGTCATATAATGATGCAGTATAACGTTATACGTCATATAGAGATGCAATATAACGTTATACGTTATAGCGTAATAGTCTATATCGTTATACGTCATATAGAGATGCAATATAACGTTATAAGTGAAATAGTGATGCAATATATCGTTATACCTTATAACGTAATAGTATATAACGTTATACGTCATATAGTGATGCAGCATAACGTTATTGGTTATAACCTAATAGTATATAACGTTTTACGCCACATAGTAATGCAATATGTCGCTATACGATATAACGTAATACTCCATAACATTATACGTTAAGTAGTGAAACAATATAACGTTATTCGCTATAACATAATAGTGTATAACGTTATACATCATATAGAGAAGCAATATAACGTTATACGCTATAACGTAATAGTCTATATATTTATACGTCATATAGTGATGCAATATAAAGTTATGCGTCATATAGTGGTGCAATATATCGTTATGCGTTATAACGTAATAGTATATAACGTTATACGTCATATAGTGATACAATATAACGTTATAAGTGAGATAGTGATGCAATATAACGTTGTAAGTGATATAGTGATGCAATATAACGTTATGCGTTATAACGCAAAATTATATAAGGTTATACTTCATATAGTGATGCAATAATACGTTATACGTCATATAGAGATGCAATATAACGTTATACGTTATAACGTAATAGTCTATATATTTATACGTCATATAGTGATGCAATATATCGTTATGCGTTATAACGTAATAGTATATAACGTTATACCTAACATAGTGATGGAATATATAGTTATACCTTATAACGTAATAGTATATAACGTTATACGTCGTATAGTGATACAGTGTAACGTTATAGGTTATAACGTAATAGTATATGACGTTATACGTCATATAGTGATGCAATATAACGTTGTAAGTGATATAGTGAGGCAATATAACGTTATGCGTTATAACGTAATATTATGTAAGGTTATACTTCATATATTGATGCAATATAACTTTATTAGTTATAACGTAATAGTATAAACGTTATAAGTCATATAGTGATGCAATAATACGTTATACGTCATATAGAGATACAATATAACGTTACACGTTATAACGTAATAGTCTATATATTTATACGTCATATAGTGATGCAATATATCGTTATGCGTTATAACGTAATAGTATATAACGTTATACCTTACATAGTGATGGAATATATAGTTATACCTTATAACGTAATAGTATATAACGTTATACGTCATATAGTGATGCAATATATCGTTACACATTATACCGTAATAGTATATAACGTTAGACATCATATAGTGATGCAATATGTCGTTATACGTTATAGTGTAATAGTATGTAACGTTATACGTCATATAGTGATGCAGCATAACGTTATAGGTTATAACGTAATAGTATATAACGGTATACGTCACATAGTAATGCATTATGTCGTTATACGTTATAACGTAATACTCCGTAACGTTATACGTGATATAGTGATGCAATATAACGTTATACGTTATAACGTAGTGGTATATAACGTTATACGTCATATAGAGATGCAATATAACGTTATACGTTATATGGTAATAGTCTATATCGTTATACTTCATATAGTGATGCAATATAACGTTATCAGTTATAACGTAATAGTATAAACGTTATACGTCATATAGTGATGCAATAGTACGTTATACGTCATATAGAGATGCAATATAAAGTTATACGTCATATAGAGATGCAATATAACGTTATACGTTATAACGTAACAGTATATGACGTTATACGTCATATAGTGATGCAATATAACGTTCTAAGTGATATAGTGATGCAATATATCGTTATACCTTATAACGTAATAGTATATAACGTTATGCGTCGTATAGTTATGCAGTATAACGTTATAGGTTATAACGTAACAGTATTTAACGTTATACGTCACATAGTAATGCTATATGTCGCTATACGTTATAACGTGTTACTCCATAACATTATACGTTATATAGTGATACAATATAACGTTATACGTTATAACGTAGTGGTATATAACGTTATACGTCATATAGAGATGCAATATAACGTTATACGTTATATGGTAATAGTCTATATCGTTATACTTCATATAGTGATGCAATACAACGTTATAAGTTATAACGTAATAGTATAAACGTTATACGTCATATAGTTATGCAATAATACGTTATACGTCATAAAGAGATGCAATATAACGTTGTACGTTATAACGTAATAGTCTATATATTTATACGTCATATAGTGATGCAATGTAAAGTTATACGTCATATAGTGGTGCAATATATCCTTATGCGTTATAACGTAATAGTATATAACGTTATACTTTACATAGTGATGGAATATATAGTTATACCTTATAACGTAACAGTATATGACGTTATATGTCATATAGTGATGCAGGATTGCATTATACGTTATAACGTAATAGTATATAACATTAGACATCATATACTGATGCAATATATAGTTAAACGTTATAACGTAATAGTATGTAAAATTATACGTCATATATTGATGCAGTATAACGTTATAGGTTATAACGTAATAGTATATAACATTATACGTCACATAGTAATGCAATATGCCGCTATACGTTATAACGTAATACTCCGTAACGCTATACGTGATATAGTGATGCAATATAAAGTTATACGTTTTAACATAATAGTATATAACGTTATACGTCACATAGTATTGCATTATGCCGTTATACGTTATAACGGAATACTCCGTAACGTTATACGTGATATAGTGATACAATATAACGTTATACGTCATATAGAGAAGCAATATAACGTTATACATTATAACGTAATAGTCTATATATTTATACGTCATATAGTGATGGAATATAAAGTTATACATCATATAGTGGTGCATTATATAGTTATACGTTATAACGTAATAGTATATAACGTTATACGTCATATAGTGGTGCAATATATCGTTATACGTTATAACGTAATATTATATAACGTTATACTTCATATAGTGATGGAATATATAGTCATAACTTATAGCGTAGTAGTATAGAACGTTATACGTCATATAGTGATGCAGTATAACGTTATAGGTTATAACGTAATAGTCTATATCATTATACGTCATATAGTGATGCAATATAGCGTTATACGTTATAACGTAATAGTATATAACGTTCTACGTCATATAGTGGTGCAATATATCGTTATACGCTATAACGTAACAGTAAATAACGTTATACGTCATATAATGATGCAGTATAACGTTATACGTCATTTGGAGATGCAATATAACGTTATACGTTATAACGTAATAGTCTATATCTTTATACGTCATATACAGATGCAATATAACGTTATACGTTATAACGTAATAGTTTATAACGGTATAGGTCATATAGTGATATAATATAAAGTGATACGTCATATGGTGGTGCAATATATCGTTATACGCTATAACGTAAGAGTATATAACGTTATACGTCATATAATGATGCAGTATAACGTTATACGTCATATAGAGATGCAATATAACGTTATACGTTATAGCGTAATAGTCTATATCGTTATACGTCATATAGAGATGCAATATAACGTTATAAGTGAAATAGTGATGCAATATATCGTTATACCTTATAACGTAATAGTATATAACGTTATACGTCATATAGTGATGCAGCATAACGTTATTGGTTATAACCTAATAGTATATAACGTTTTACGCCACATAGTAATGCAATATGTCGCTATACGATATAACGTAATACTCCATAACATTATACGTTAAGTAGTGAAACAATATAACGTTATTCGCTATAACATAATAGTGTATAACGTTATACATCATATAGAGAAGCAATATAACGTTATACGTTATAACGTAATAGTCTATATATTTATACGTCATATAGTGATGCAATATAAAGTTATGCGTCATATAGTGGTGCAATATATCGTTATGCGTTATAACGTAATAGTATATAACGTTATACGTCATATAGTGATGCAATATAACGTTATAAGTGAGATAGTGATGCAATATAACGTTGTAAGTGATATAGTGATGCAATATAACGTTATGCGTTAGAACGCAAAATTATATAAGGTTATACTTCATATAGTGTTGCAATATAACGTTGTAAGTGACATAGTGATGCAATGTAACGTTCTGCGTTATGACGTAATATTATTTAAGGTTATACTTCATATAGTGGTGCAATATAACGTTATTAGTTATAACGTAATAGTACAAACGTTATACGTCATATAGTGATGCAGCATAACGTTATTGGTTATAACCTAATAGTATATAACGTTTTACGCCACATAGTAATGCAATATGTCGCTATACGATATAACGTAATACTCCATAACATTATACGTTAAGTAGTGAAACAATATAACGTTATTCGCTATAACATAATAGTGTATAACGTTATACATCATATAGAGAAGCAATATAACGTTATACGTTATAACGTAATAGTCTATATATTTATACGTCATATAGTGATGCAATATTTCGTTATGCGTTATAACGTAATAGTATATAACGTTATACCTCACATAGTGATGGAATATATAGTTATACCTTATAACGTAATAGTATAAGACGTTATACGTCATATAGTTATGCAATATATCGTTATACGTTATAACGTACTAGTATATAACGTTATACGTCATATAGTGATGCAATATAACGTTATAAGTGATATAGTGATGCAATATAAAGCGATACGTCATATAGAGATGGAATATAACGGTATACGTTATAACGTAACAGTATATGACGTTATACGTCATATAGTGATGCAATATATCGTTGTAAGTGATATATTGAGGCAATAAAACGTTATGCGTTACAACGTAATATTATATAAGGTTATACTTCATATAGTGATGCAATATAACGTTATAAGTTATATAGTGATGCAATATATCGTTATACCTTATAACGTAATAGTATATAACGTTATGCGTCATATAGTTATGCAGTATAACGTTATAGGTTATAACGTAATAGTATATAACATTATACGTCACACAGTAATGCAATATGCCGCTATACGTTATAACGTAATACTCCGTAACGTTATACGTGATATTGTGATGCAATATAAAGTTATACGTTTTAACATAATAGTATATAACGTTATACGTCAGATAGTAATGCATTATGTCGTTATACGTTATAACGGAATACTCCGTAACGTTATACGTGATATAGTGATACAATATAACGTTATACGTCATATAGAGAAGCAATATAACGTTATACATTATAACGTAATAGTCTATATATTTATACGTCATATAGTGATGGAATATAAAGTTATACGTCATATAGTGGTTCATTATATAGATATACGTTATAACGTAATAGTATATAACGTTATACGTCATATAGTGGTGCAATATATCGTTATACGTTATAACGTAATATTATATAACGTTATACTTCATATAGTGATGGAATATATAGTCATACCTTATAGCGTAGTAGTATAGAACGTTATACGTCATATAGTAATGCAGTATAACGTTATAGGTTATAACGTAATAGTCTATATCATTATACGTCATATAGAGATGCGATATAGCGTTATACGTTATAACGTAATAGTATATAACGTTCTACGTCATATAGTGGTGCAATATATCGTTATACGCTATAACGTAACAGTATATAACGCTATACGTCATATAATGATGCAGTATAACGTTATACGTCATATAGAGATGCAATATAACGTTATACGTTATAACGTAATAGTCTATATCTTTATACGACATATAGAGATGCAATATAACGTTATATGTTATAACGTAATAGTTTATAACGGTATAGGTCATATAGTGATATAATATAAAGTGATACGTCATATGGTGGTGCAATATATCGTTATACGCTATAACGTAACAGTATATAACGTTATACGTCATATAATGATGCAGTATAACGTTATACGTCATATAGAGATGCAATATAACGTTATACGTTATAGCGTAATAGTCTATATCGTTATACGTCATATAGAGATGCAATATAAAGTTGTAAGTGAAATAGTGATGCAATATATCGTTATACCTTATAACGTAATAGTATATAACGTTATACGTCATATAGTGATGCAGCATAACGTTATTGGTTATAACGTAATAGTATATAACGTTTTACGTCACATAGTAATGCAATATGTCGCTATACGATATAACGTAATACTCCATAACATTATACGTTACATAGTGAAACAATATAACGTTATTCGCTATAACATAATAGTATATAACGTTATACATCATATAGAGAAGCAATATAACGTTATACGTTATAACGTAATAGTCTATATATTTATACGTCATATAGTGATGCAATATAAAGTTATACGTCATATAGTGGTGCAATATATCGTTATGCGTTATAACATAATAGTACATAACGTTATACGTCATATAGTGATGCAATATAACGTTATAAGTGATATAGTGATGCAATATAACGTTGTAAGTGATATAGTGATGCAATATAACGTTATGCGTTATAACGTAAAATTATATAAGGTTATACTTCATATAGTGTTGCAATATAACGTTGTAAGTGACATAGTGATGCAATATAACGTTCTGCGTTATGACGTAATATTATATAAGGTTATACTTCATATAGTGGTGCAATATAGCGTTATTAGTTATAACGTAATAGTATAAACGTTATACGTCATATAGTGATGCAATAATGCGTTATACGTCATATAGAGATGCAATATAACGTTATACGTTATAACGTAATAGTCTATATATTTATACGTCATATAGTGATACAATATATCGTTATGCGTTATAACGTAACAGTATATAACGTTATACCTCACATAGTGATGGAATATATAGTTATACCTTATAACGTAATAGTATATAACGTTATACGTCATATAGTGATGCAGTGTAACGTTATAGGTTATAACGTAATAGTATATAACGTTACACGTCACATAGTAATGCATTATATCGTTATACGTTATAACGTAATACTCCGTAACGTTATACGTCATATAGTGATGCAATATAATGCGATACGTCATATAGAGATGGAATATAACGGTATACGTTATAACGTAACAGTATATGACGTTATACGTCATACAGTGATGCAATATAACGTTGTAAGTGATAAAGTGATGCAATATAACGTTCTGCGTTATGACGTAATATTATATAAGGTTATACTTCATATAGTGATTCAATATAACGTTATAAGTTATAACGTAATAGTATAAACGTTATACGTCATATAGTAATGCAATAATACGTTATACGTCATATAGAGATGCAATATAAAGTTGTACGTCATATGGCGATGCAATATAATGCTATACGTTATAACGTATTAGTATATGACGATACACGTCATATAGTGATGCAATATAATGTTATGCGTCATATAGTTATGCAATGTAGCGTTATACGTTATAACGTAATAGTATACAACGTTAGGCATCATATAGTGATGCAATATATCGTTATACGTTATACCGTAATAGTATATAACGTTATACGTCATATAGTGATGCAATATATCGTTATACGTTATAACGTAACAGTATATAACGTTATACGTCACATAGTAATGCAATATGTCGTTATACGTTATAACGTAACAGTATATAACGTTATACGTCACATAGTAATGCAATATGTCGCTATACGTTATAACGTAATACTCCGTAACGTTATACGTCATATAGGGATGCAATATAAAGCGATACGTCATATAGAAATGAAATATAACGGTATACGTTATAACGTAATAGTGTATAACGTTATACGTCATATAGTGATGCATTATAAAGTTATAAGTCATATAGTGGTGCAATATAAAGTTATACGTCATATCGTGATGCAATATAACGTTATACGTTAGAACATAATAGTACATGACGTTATGCGTCATATAGTGATGAAATATGACGTTATAAGTGATATAGTGATGCATCACATCGTTATATCTTATAACGTAATAGCATATAACGTTATACGTCATATAGTGATGCAGTATAACATTATGCGTTATAACGTAATAGTATATAAGGTTATACTTCATATAGTGATGCAATATAACGTTATAAGTTATAACGCAATAGTATAAACGTTATACGTCATATAGTGATGCAATATAACGTTATACGTTATAACGTAATAGTCTATATCGTTCTACTTCACATAGTGATGGAATATATCGTTATACGTCATATAGTGATGCAATATAAAGTTATACGTCATATCATGATGCAATATCACGTTATACGTTATAATAGTACATAACGTTATGCGTCATATAGTGATGAAATATAACGTTATAAGTGATATAGTGATGCAATACATCGTTATACCTTCTAACGTAATAGTATATAACGTTATGCGACATATAGAGATGCAATATAAAGTTATACGTCATATTGTGGTGCAATATGGCGTTATACGTTATAACGTAATAGTATATAACGTTAGACATCATATAGTGATGCAATATATCGTTATAAGTGAAATAGTGATGCAATATATCGTTATACGTTATAACGTAATAGTATATAACGTTATACGACATATAGAGATGCAATATAATGTTATAAGTCATATAGTGGTGCAATATAAAGTTATACGTCATATCATTATGCAATATCACGTTATACGTTATAATAGTACATAACGTTATGCGTCATATAGTGATGAAATATAACGTTATAAGTGATATAGTGATGCAATACATCGTTATACCTTATAACGTAATAGTATACAGCGTTATACGTCATATAGAGATGCAATATAAAGTTATACGTCATATTGTGATGCAATATAGTGTTATACGTTATAACGTAATAGTACATAACGTTAGACATCATATAGTGATGCACTATATCGTTATACGTTATAACGTAATAGTATATAACGTTATACGTCATATAGTGATGCAATATAAAGCGATACGTCATATAGAGATGAAATATAACGGTATACGTTATAACGTAATAGTGTATAACGTTATACGTCATATAGTGATGCAATACATCGTTATACCTTATAACGTAATAGTATATAACGTTATACGACATATAGAGATGCAATATAAAGTTATACGTCATATAGTGATGCAATATAACGTTATACGTTGTAACGTAACAGTATACTAAGTACACGTTATACGTAATATAGTGATGCAATATATCGTTGTAAGTGATATAGTGATGCAATATAACGTTATAAGTTATAACGTAATAGTATAAACGTTATACGTCATATAGTGATTCATTAATACGTTATACGTCATATAGAGATGCAATATAACGTTATAAGTGATATAGTGATGCAATATAACGTTATACGTTATAACGTAATACTTCATAACGTCATACGTGATGTAGTGATGCAATATAACGTTATACGTTATAACGTAACAGTATATGACGTTATACGTTATATAGTGATGCAATATAACGTTGTAAGTGATATAGTAATGTAATATATCATTATACCTTATAACATAATAGTATATAACGTTATACGTCGTATAGTGATGCAATATAACGTTATAAGTGATATAGTGATGCAATATAACGTTATACGTTATAACGTAATACTTCATAACGTCATACGTGATGTAGTGATGCAATATAACGTTATACGTTATAACGTAACACTATATGACGTTATACGTCATATAGTGATGCAATATAGCGTTGTAAGTGATATAGTGATGCAATATAACGTTATGCGTTATAACGTAATGTTATATAAGGTTATACTTCATATAGTGATGCAATATAACGTTATAAGTTATAACGTAATAGTATAAACGTTGTACGTCATATAGTGATGCAATAATACGTTATACGTGATATAGAGATGCAATATAAAGTTATACGTCATATAGAGATGCAATATAACGTTATACGTTATAACGTAATACTTCATAACGTCATACGTGATATAGTGAGGCAATATATCGTTATACCTTATAACCTAACAGTATATGACGTAATACGTCCTATAGTGGTGCAATATAACGTTGTAAGTGATATAGTAATGTAATATAACGTTATACGTTATAACGTAATACTCCATAACATTATACGTTATATAGTGAAACAATATAACGTTATACGTTATAACGTAATAGTATATAACGTTATACGTCATATAGAGTAGCAATATAACGTTATACGTTATAACGTAATAGTCTATATCGTTATACGTCATATAGTGATGCAATATAACGTTATGCGTTACAACGTAATAGTATATAAGGTTATACTTCATATAGTGATGCAATATAACGTTATAAGTTATAACGTAATAGTATAAACGTTATACGTCATATAGTGATGCAATAATACGTTATACGTCATAAAGGGATGCAATATAACGTTGTACGTTATAACGTAATAGTCTATATATTTTTACGTCATATAGTGATGCAATATAAAGTTATACGTCATATAGTGATGCAATATAGCATTATACGTTATAACGTAATAGTATATAACGTTATACGTCATATATTGATGCAGTATAACGTTATAGGTTATAACGTAATATTCTATATCGTTATACGTCATATAGTGATGCAATATAGCATTATACGTTATAACGTAATAGTATATAACGTTATACGTCATATATTGATGCAGTATAACGTTATAGGTTATAACGTAATAGTCTATATCGTTCTACTTCACATAGTGATGGAATATATCGTTATACGTCATATAGTGATGCAATATAAAGTTATACGTCATATCATGATGCAGTATCACGTTATACGTTATAATAGTACATAACGTTATGCGTCATATAGTGATGAAATATAACGTTATAAGTGATATAGTGATGCAATACATCGTTATACCTTATAACGTAATAGTATATAACGTTATACGACATATAGAGATGCAATATAAAGTTATACGTCATATAGTGATGCAATATGGCGTTATACGTTATAACGTAATAGTATATAAAGTTAGACATCATATAGTGATGCAATGTATCGTTATACGTTATAACGTAATAGTATATAACGTTATACGTCATATAGGGATGCAATATAAAGCGATACGTCATATAGAGATGAAATATAACGGTATACGTTATAACGTAATAGTGTATAACGTTATACGTCATATAGTGATGCATTATAAAGTTATAAGTCATATAGTGGTGCAATATAAAGTTATACGTCATATCGTGATGCAATATAACGTTATACGTTAGAACATAATAGTACATGACGTTATGCGTCATATAGTGATGAAATATGACGTTATAAGTGATATAGTGATGCATCACATCGTTATACCTTATAACGTAATAGCATATAACGTTATACGTCATATAGTGATGCAGTATAACATTATGCGTTATAACGTAATAGTATATAAGGTTATACTTCATATAGTGATGCAATATAACGTTATAAGTTATAACGCAATAGTATAAACGTTATACGTCATATAGTGATGCAATATAACGTTATACGTTATAACGTAATAGTCTATATCGTTCTACTTCACATAGTGATGGAATATATCGTTATACGTCATATAGTGATGCAATATAAAGTTATACGTCATATCATGATGCAATATCACGTTATACGTTATAATAGTACATAACGTTATGCGTCATATAGTGATGAAATATAACGTTATAAGTGATATAGTGATGCAATACATCGTTATACCTTCTAACGTAATAGTATATAACGTTATGCGACATATAGAGATGCAATATAAAGTTATACGTCATATTGTGGTGCAATATGGCGTTATACGTTATAACGTAATAGTATATAACGTTAGACATCATATAGTGATGCAATATATCGTTATAAGTGAAATAGTGATGCAATATATCGTTATACGTTATAACGTAATAGTATATAACGTTATACGACATATAGAGATGCAATATAATGTTATAAGTCATATAGTGGTGCAATATAAAGTTATACGTCATATCATTATGCAATATCACGTTATACGTTATAATAGTACATAACGTTATGCGTCATATAGTGATGAAATATAACGTTATAAGTGATATAGTGATGCAATACATCGTTATACCTTATAACGTAATAGTATACAGCGTTATACGTCATATAGAGATGCAATATAAAGTTATACGTCATATTGTGATGCAATATAGTGTTATACGTTATAACGTAATAGTACATAACGTTAGACATCATATAGTGATGCACTATATCGTTATACGTTATAACGTAATAGTATATAACGTTATACGACATATAGTGATGCAATATAAAGCGATACGTCATATAGAGATGAAATATAACGGTATACGTTATAACGTAATAGTGTATAACGTTATACGCCATATAGTGATGCAATACATCGTTATACCTTATAACGTAATAGTATATAACGTTATACGACATATAGAGATGCAATATAAAGTTATACGTCATATAGTGATGCAATATGGCGTTATACGTTATAACGTAATAGTATATAAAGTTAGACATCATATAGTGATGCAATGTATCGTTATACGTTATAACGTAATAGTATATAACGTTATACGTCATATAGTGATGCAATATAAAGTTATAAGTCATATAGTGATGCAATATAACGTTATACGTTGTAACGTAACAGTATACTAAGTACACGTTATACGTAATATAGTGATGCAATATATCGTTGTAAGTGATATAGTGATGCAATATAACGTTATAAGTTATAACGTAATAGTATAAACGTTATACGTCATATAGTGATTCATTAATACGTTATACGTCATATAGAGATGCAATATAACGTTATAAGTGATATAGTGATGCAATATAACGTTATACGTTATAACGTAATACTTCATAACGTCATACGTGATGTAGTGATGCAATATAACGTTATACGTTATAACGTAACAGTATATGACGTTATACGTTATATAGTGATGCAATATAACGTTGTAAGTGATATAGTAATGTAATATATCATTATACCTTATAACATAATAGTATATAACGTTATACGTCGTATAGTGATGCAATATAACGTTATAAGTGATATAGTGATGCAATATAACGTTATACGTTATAACGTAATACTTCATAACGTCATACGTGATGTAGTGATGCAATATAACGTTATACGTTATAACGTAACACTATATGACGTTATACGTCATATAGTGATGCAATATAACGTTGTAAGTGATATAGTGATGCAATATAACGTTATGCGTTATAACGTAATGTTATATAAGGTTATACTTCATATAGTGATGCAATATAACGTTATAAGTTATAACGTAATAGTATAAACGTTGTACGTCATATAGTGATGCAATAATACGTTATACGTGATATAGAGATGCAATATAAAGTTATACGTCATATAGAGATGCAATATAACGTTATACGTTATAACGTAATACTTCATAACGTCATACGTGATATAGTGAGGCAATATATCGTTATACCTTATAACCTAACAGTATATGACGTAATACGTCGTATAGTGGTGCAATATAACGTTGTAAGTGATATAGTAATGTAATATAACGTTATACGTTATAACGTAATACTCCATAACATTATACGTTATATAGTGAAACAATATAACGTTATACGTTATAACGTAGTAGTATATAACGTTATACGTCATATAGAGTAGCAATATAACGTTATACGTTATACGTAATAGTCTACATCGTTATACGTC
This sequence comes from Bombus affinis, assembly GCF_024516045.1. Lineage (NCBI taxonomy): Eukaryota > Metazoa > Arthropoda > Insecta > Hymenoptera > Apidae > Bombus > Bombus affinis. The sequence goes on along the minus strand of NW_026108943.1, from coordinate 136,823 downwards.
ATATAGTGATGCAATATAACGTTATGCGTTACAACGTAATAGTATATAAGGTTATACTTCATATAGTGATGCAATATAACGTTATAAGTTATAACGTAATAGTATAAACGTTATACGTCATATAGTGATGCAATAATACGTTATACGTCATAAAGGGATGCAATATAACGTTGTACGTTATAACGTAATAGTCTATATATTTTTACGTCATATAGTGATGCAATATAAAGTTATACGTCATATAGTGATGCAATATAGCATTATACGTTATAACGTAATAGTATATAACGTTATACGTCATATATTGATGCAGTATAACGTTATAGGTTATAACGTAATATTCTGTATCGTTATACGTCATATAGTGATGCAATATAGCATTATACGTTATAACGTAATAGTATATAACGTTATACGTCATATATTGATGCAGTATAACGTTATAGGTTATAACGTAATAGTCTATATCGTTCTACTTCACATAGTGATGGAATATATCGTTATACGTCATATAGTGATGCAATATAAAGTTATACGTCATATCATGATGCAGTATCACGTTATACGTTATAATAGTACATAACGTTATGCGTCATATAGTGATGAAATATAACGTTATAAGTGATATAGTGATGCAATACATCGTTATACCTTATAACGTAATAGTATATAACGTTATACGACATATAGAGATGCAATATAAAGTTATACGTCATATAGTGATGCAATATGGCGTTATACGTTATAACGTAATAGTATATAAAGTTAGACATCATATAGTGATGCAATGTATCGTTATACGTTATAACGTAATAGTATATAACGTTATACGTCATATAGTGATGCAATATAAAGCGATACGTCATATAGAGATGAAATATAACGGTATACGTTATAACGTAATAGTGTATAACGTTATACGTCATATAGTGATGCAATATAAAGTTATAAGTCATATAGTGATGCAATATAACGTTATACGTTGTAACGTAACAGTAAACTACGTACACGTTATACGTAGTATAGTGATGCAATATATCGTTGTAAGTGATATAGTGATGCATTATAACGTTATGCGTTATAACGTAATGTTATATAAGGTTATACTTCATATAGTGATGCAATATAACGTTATAAGTTATAACGTAATAGTATAAACGTTATACGTCATATAGTGATGCAATAATACGTTATACGTCATATAGAGATGCAATATAAAGTTATACGTCATATAGTGATGCAATATAAAGTTATAAGTCATATAGTGATGCAATATAACGTTATACGTTATAACGTAATACTTCATAACGTCATACGTGATGTAGTGATGCAATTATAACGTTATACGTTATAACGTAACAGTATATGACGTTATACGTCATATAGTGATGCAATATAACGTTGTAAGTGATATAGTGATGCAATATAACGTTATGCGTTATAACGTAATGTTATATAAGGTTATACTTCATATAGTGATGCAATATAACGTTATAAGTTATAACGTAATAGTATAAACGTTGTACGACATATAGTGATGCAATAATACGTTATACGTGATATAGAGATGCAATATAAAGTTATACGTCATATAGAGATGCAATATAACGTTATACGTTATAACGTAATAGTATATGACGTTATACGTCATATAGTGCTGCAATATAATGTTATGCGTCATATAGTTATGCAATGTAGCGTTATATGTTATAACATAATAGTATATAACGTTAGACATCATATAGAGATGCAAAATACCGTTATACGTTATAACGTAATAGTTTATAACGGTATACGTCATATAGTGATATAATATAAAGTGATACGTCATATAGTGGTGCATTATATCGTTATACGCTATAACGTAACAGTATATAACGTTATACGTCATATAATGATGCAGTTTAACGTTATACGTCATATGGAGATGCAATATAACGTTATACGTTATAACGTAATAGTATATGAGGTTATACTTCATATAGTGATGCAATATAGCGTTATACGTTATAACGTAATAGTATATAACGTTCTACGTCATATAGTGGTGCAATATATCGTTATATGATATAACGTAATAGTATATAACGTTATACGTCATATAGTAATGCATTATGTCGTTATACGTTATAACGGAATACTCCGTAACGTTATACGTGATATAGTGATACAATATAACGTTATACGTCATGTAGAGAAGCAATATAACGTTATACGTTATAACGTGATAGTTTATATATTTATACGTCATATAGTGATGCAATATAAAGATATACGTCATATAGTGGTGCAATATATAGTTATACGTTATAACGTAATAGTATATAACGTTATGCGTCATATAGTGGTGCAATATATCGTTATACGTTATAACGCAATATTATATAACGTTATACTTCATATAGTGATGGAATATATAGTTATACCTTATAGCGTAGCAGTATATAACGTTATACGTCATATAGTGATGCAATATATCGTTATACGTTATAACGTAACAGTATATAACGTTATACGTCACATAGTAATGCAATATGTCGCTATACGTTATAACGTAATACTCCATAACGTTATACGTGATATACTGATGCAATATAACGTTATACGTCATATAGAGATGCAATATAATGTTATACGTTATAACGTAATATTTTATATCGTTATACGTCAAATAGAGATGCAGTATAACGTTATAGGTTATAACGTAATAGTATATAACGTTATACGTCACATAGTAATGCAATATGTCGCTATACGTTATAACGTAATATTCCATAACGTCATACGTGATATACTGATGCAATATAACGTTATACGTCATATAGAGATGCAATATAATGTTATACGTTATAACGTAATATTTTATATCGTTATACGTCAAATAGTTATGCAGTATAACGATATAGGTTATAACGTAATAGTATATAACATTATACGTCACATAGTAATGCAATATGCCGCTATGCGTTATAACGTAATACTCCGTAACGTTATACGTGATATAGTGATGCAATAGAAAGTTATACGTTTTAACATAATAGTATATAACGTTATACGTCACATAGTAATGCATTATGTCGTTATACGTTATAACGGAATACTCCGTAACGTTATACGTCATATAGTGATGCAATATAAAGTTATACGTCATATAGTGGTGCAATATATCGTTATGCGATATAACGTAATAGTATATAACGTTATACTTCACATAGTGATGGAATACATAGTTGTACCTTATAACGTAACAGTATATGATGTAATACGTCGTATAGTGGTGCAATATAACGTTGTAAGTGATATAGTAATGTAATATAACGTTGTACGTTATAACGTAATAGTCTATATATTTTTACGTCATATAGTGATGCAATATAAAGTTATAAGTCATATAGTGGTGCAATATATCGTTATGCGATATAACGTAATAGTATATAACGTTATACTTCACATAGTGATGGAATACATAGTTGTACCTTATAACGTAACAGTATATGACGTAATACGTCGTATAGTGGTGCAATATAACGTTGTCAGTGATATAGTAATGTAATATAACGTTATACGTTATAACGTAATAGTCTACATCGTTATACGTCATATAGAGATGCAATATAACGTTATAAGTGATATAGTGATGCAATATATCGTTATACCTTATAACATAATAGTATATAACGTTATACGTCATATAGTGATGCAGTATAACGTTATAGGTTATAACGTAATAGTATATAACGTTATACGTCACATAGTAATGCAATATGTCGCTATACGTTATAACGTAATACTCCATAACATTATACGTTATATAGTGAAACAATATAACGTTATACGTTATAACGTAATAGTATATAACGTTATACGTCATATAGAGTAGCAATATAACGTTATACGTTATAACGTAATAGTCTATATCGTTATACGTCATATAGTGATGCAATATAACGTTATGCGTTATAACGTAATAGTATATAAGGTTATACTTCATATAGTGATGCAATATAACGTTATAAGTTATAACGTAATAGTATAAATGTTATACGTCATATAGTGATGCAATATAAAGTTATACGTCATATAGTGGTGTAATATATCGTTATGCGTTATAACGTAATAGAATATAACGTTATACTTCACATAGTGATGGAATATATAGTTATACCTTATACCGTAACAGTATATGACGTTATACGTCATATAGTGATGCACTATAGCATTATACGTTATAACGTAATAGTATATAACGTTATACGTCATATATTGATGCAGTATAACGTTATAGGTTATAACGTAATAGTCTATATCGTTATACGTCATATAGTGATGCAATATAGCATTATACGTTATAACGTAATAGTATATAACGTTATACGTCATATATTGATGCAGTATAACGTTATAGGTTATAACGTAATAGTCTATATCGTTCTACTTCACATAGTGATGGAATATATCGTTATACGTCATATAGTGGTGCAATATAAAGTTATACGTCATATCATGATGCAATATCACGTTATATGTTATAATAGTACATAACGTTATGCGTCATATAGTGATGCAATATAAAGCGATACGTCATATAGAGATGAAATATAACGGTATACGTTACAACGTAATAGTGCATAACGTTGTACGTCATATAGTGATGCAATATAAAGTTACAAGTCATATAGTGGTGCAATATAAAGTTATACGTCATATCATGATGCAATATAATGTTATACGTTATAACGTAATATTTTATATCGTTATACGTCAAATAGTTATGCAGTATAACGATATAGGTTATAACGTAATAGTATATAACATTATACGTCACATAGTAATGCAATATGCCGCTATGCGTTATAACGTAATACTCCGTAACGTTTATACGTGATATAGTGATGCAATATAAAGTTATACGTTTTAACATAATAGTATATAACGTTATACGTCACATAGTAATGCATTATGTCGTTATACGTTATAACGGAATACTCCGTAACGTTATACGTCATATAGTGAAGCAATATAAAGTTATACGTCATATAGTGGTGCAATATATCGTTATGCGATATAACGTAATAGTATATAACGTTGTACTTCACATAGTGATGGAATACATAGTTGTACCTTATAACGTAACAGTATATGATGTAATACGTCGTATAGTGGTGCAATATAACGTTGTAAGTGATATAGTAATGTAATATAACGTTGTACGTTATAACGTAATAGTCTATATATTTTTACGTCATATAGTGATGCAATATAAAGTTATAAGTCATATAGTGGTGCAATATATCGTTATGCGATATAACGTAATAGTATATAACGTTATACTTCACATAGTGATGGAATACATAGTTGTACCTTATAACGTAACAGTATATGACGTAATACGTCGTATAGTGGTGCAATATAACGTTGTAAGTGATATAGTAATGTAATATAACGTTATACGTTATAACGTAATAGTCTACATCGTTATACGTCATATAGAGATGCAATATAACGTTATAAGTGATATAGTGATGCAATATATCGTTATACCTTATAACATAATAGTATATAACGTTATACGTCATATAGTGATGCAGTATAACGTTATAGGTTATAACGTAATAGTATATAACGTTATACGTCACATAGTAATGCAATATGTCGCTATACGTTATAACGTAATACTCCATAACATTATACGTTATATAGTGAAACAATATAACGTTATACGTTATAACGTAATAGTATATAACGTTATACGTCATATAGAGTAGCAATATAACGTTATACGTTATAACGTAATAGTCTATATCGTTATACGTCATATAGTGATGCAATATAACGTTATGCGTTATAACGTAATAGTATATAAGGTTATACTTCATATAGTGATGCAATATAACGTTATAAGTTATAACGTAATAGTATAAATGTTATACGTCATATAGTGATGCAATATAAAGTTATACGTCATATAGTGATGTAATATATCGTTATGCGTTATAACGTAATAGAATATAACGTTATACTTCACATAGTGATGGAATATATAGTTATACCTTATACCGTAACAGTATATGACGTTATACGTCATATAGTGATGCACTATAGCATTATACGTTATAACGTAATAGTATATAACGTTATACGTCATATATTGATGCAGTATAACGTTATAGGTTATAACGTATTGTCTATATCGTTATACGTCATATAGTGATGCAATATAGCATTATACGTTATAACGTAATAGTATATAACGTTATACGTCATATAGTGATGCAATATAAAGAGATACGTCATATAGTGGTGCCATATATCCTTATGCGTTATAACGTAATAGTATATAACGTTATACTTTACATAGTGATGGAATATATAGTTATACCTTATAACGTAACAGTATATGATGTTATACGTCATATAGTGATGCAATATAGCATTCTACGTTATAACGTAATAGTATATAACGTTAGACATCATATAGTGATGCAATATATAGTTATACGTTATAACGTAATAGCATATAAAATTATACGTCATATATTGATGCAGTATAACGATATAGGTTATAACGTAATAGTCTATATCGTTATACGTCATATAGTGATGCAATATAGCGTTATACGTCATATAGAGATGCAATATAAAGTTATACGTCATATAGAGATGCAATATAACGTTATACGTTATAACGTAATAGTATATGACGTTATACGTCATATAGTGATGCAATATAATGTTATGCGTCATATAGTTATGCAATGTAGCGTTATACGTTACAACGTACTAGTATATAACGTTAGACATCATATAGTGATGCACTATATCGTTATACGTTATAACGTAATAGTATATAACGTTATACGTCATATAGTGATGCAATATAAAGCGATACGTCATATAGAGATGAAATATAACGGTATACGTCATCACGTAATAGTGTATAACGTTATACGTCATAAAGTGATGCAATATAAAGTTATAAGTCATATAGTGGTGCAATATAAAGTTATACGTCATATCATGATGCAATATCACGTTATACATTATAATAGTACATAACGTTATGCGTCATATAGTGAAGAAATATAACATTATAAGTGATATAGTGATGCAATACATCGTTATACCTTATAACGTAATAGTATATAGCGTTATACGACATATAGAGATGCAATATAATGTTATACGTCATATAGTGATGCAATATAGCGTTATACGTTATAACGTAATAGTATATAACGTTATACTTTACATAGTGATGGAATATATAGTTATACCTTATAACGTAACAGTATATGACGTTATACGTCATATAGTGATGCAATATAATGTTATGCGTCATATAGTTATGCAATGTAGCGTTATACGTTATAACGTAATAGTATATAAAGTTAGACATCATATAGTGATGCAAAATATCGTTATACGTTATAACGTAATAGTTTATAACGGTATACGTCATATAGTGATATAATATAAAGTGATACGTCATATAGTGGTGCAATATATCGTTATACGCTATAACGTAACAGTATATAACGTTATACGTCATATAATGATGCAGTATAACGTTATACATCATATGGAGATGCAATATAACGTTATACGTTATAACGTAATAGTGTATAAGGTTATACTTCATATAGTGATGCAATATAACGTTATATTTTATAACGTAATAGTATAAACGTTATACGTCATATAGTTATGCAATAATACGTTACACGTCATAAAGAGGTGCAATATAACGTTGTACGTTATAACGTAATAGTCTATATATTTATACGTCATATAGTGATGCAATATAAAGTTATACGTCATATAGTGGTGCAATATATCGTTATATGTTATAACATAATAGTATATAACGTTATACGTCATATAGTAATGCATTATGTCGTTATACGTTATAACGTAATACTCCGTAACGTTATACGTGATATAGTGATGCAATATAACGTTGTAAGTGATAGAGTGATGCAACATAAAGTTATACGTTTTAACATAATAGTATATAACGTTATACGTCACATAGTAATGCATTATGTCGTTATACGTTATAACGGAATACTCCGTAACGTTATACGTGATATAGTGATACAATATAATGTTATACCTCATATAGAGAAGCAATATAACGTTATTCTTTATAACGTAATAGTCTATATATTTATACGTCATATAGTGATGCAATATAAAGTTATACGTCATATAGTGGTGCAATATATAGTTATACGTTATAACGTAATATTATATAACGTTATACTTCATATAGTGATGGAATATATAGTTATACCTTATAGCGTAGTAGTATATAACGTTATACGTCATATAGTGATGCAGTATAACATTATAGGTTATAACGTAATAGTCTATATCGTTATACGTCATATAGTGATGCAATATAGCGTTATACGTTACAACGTACTATATAACGTACGTTATAACGTTCTACGTCATATAGTGGTGCAATATATCGTTATACGTTATAACGTAACAGTATATAACGTTATACGTCACATAGTAATGCAATATGTCGCTATACGTTATAACGTAATACTCCATAACGTTATACGTGATATACTGATGCAATATAACGTTATACGTCATATAGAGATGCAATATAAAGTTATACGTCATATAGTGTTGCAATATATCGTTATGCGTTATAGCGTAATATTATATAACGTTATACGTCACATAGTAATGCAATATCTCGCTATACGTTATAAGGTAATACTCCATAACGTTATACGTGATATACTGATGCAATATAACATTACACGTCATATAGAGATGCAATATAAAGTTATACGTCATATAGTGTTGCAATATATCGTTATGCGTTATAGCGTAATAGTATATAACGTTATACTTCACATAGTGATGGAATATTTAGTTATACCTTATAACGTAATAGTATATAACGTTATACGTCATATAGTGATGCAATATAACGTTATAAGTGAAATAGTCATGCAATATATCGTTATACATTATAACGTAATAGTATACAGCGTTATACGTCATATAGAGATGCAATATAATGTTATACGTCATATAGTGATGCAATATAGCGTTATACGTTATAACGTAATAGTATATAACGTTAGACATCATATAGTGATGCACTATATCGTTATACGTTATACCGTAATAGTATATAACGTTATACGTCATATAGTGATGCAAAATATCGTTATACGTTATAACGTAATAGTTTATAACGGTATACGTCATATAGTGATATAATATAAAGTGATACGTCATATAGTGGTTCTATATATCGTTATACGCTATAACGTAACAGTATATAACGTTATACGTCATATAATGATGCAGTATAACGTTATACGTCATATGGAGATGCAATATAACGTTATACGTTATAACGTAATAGTATATAAGGTTATACTTCATATAGTGATGCAATATAACGTTATATTTTATAACGTAATAGTATAAACGTTATACGTCATATAGTTATGCAATAATACGTTACACGTCATAAAGAGGTGCAATATAACGTTGTACGTTATAACGTAATAGTCTATATATTTATACGTCATATAGTGATGCAATATAAAGTTATACGTCATATAGTGGTGCAATATATCGTTATATGTTATAACATAATAGTATATAACGTTATACGTCATATAGTAATGCATTATGTCGTTATACGTTATAACGTAATACTCCGTAACGTTATACGTGATATAGTGATACAATATAATGTTATACCTCATATAGAGAAGCAATATAACGTTATTAGTTATAACGTAATAGTCTATATATTTATACGTCATATAGTGATGCAATATAAAGTTATACGTCATATAGTGGTGCAATATATAGTTATACGTTATAACGTAATATTATATAACGTTATACTTCATATAGTGATGGAATATACAGTTATACCTTATAGCGTAGTTGTATATAACGTTATACGTCATATAGTGATGCAGTATAACATTATAGGTTATAACGTAATAGTCTATATCGTTATACGTCATATAGTGATGCAATATAGCGTTATACGTTACAACGTACTAGTATATATCGTTAGACATCATATAGTGATGCACTATATCGTTATACGTTATAACGTAATAGTATATAACGTTATACGTCATATAGTGATGCAATATAAAGCGATACGTCATATAGAGATGAAATATAACGGTATACGTCATAACGTAATAGTGTATAACGTTATACGTCATAAAGTGATGCAATATAAAGTTATAAGTCATATAGTGGTGCAATATAAAGTTATACGTCATATCATGATGCAATATCACGTTATACATTATAATAGTACATAACGTTATGCGTCATATAGTGAAGAAATATAACATTATAAGTGATATAGTGATGCAATACATCGTTATACCTTATAAGGTAATAGTATATAACGTTATACGACATATAGAGATGCAATATAAAGTTATACGTCATTTAGTGATGCAATATGACGTTATACGTTATAACGTAATAGTATATAACGTTAGACATCATATAGTGATGCAATATATCGTTATACGTTATAACGTAATAGTATATAACGTTATACTTTACATAGTGATGGAATATATAGTTATACCTTATAACGTAACAGTATATGACGTTATACGTCATATAGTGATGCAATATAAAGAGATACGTCATATAGTGGTGCCATATATCCTTATGCGTTATCACGTAATAGTATATAACGTTATACTTTACATAGTGGTGGAATATATAGTTATACCTTATAACGTAACAGTATATGACGTTATACGTCATATAGTGATGCAATATAGCATTCTACGTTATAACGTAATAGTATATAACGTTAGACATCATATAGTGATGCAATATATAGTTATACGTTATAACGTAATAGTATATAAAATTATACGTCATATATTGATGCAGTATAACGTTATAGGTTATAACGTAATAGTCTATATCGTTATACGTCATATAGTGATGCAATATAGCGTTATACGTCATATAGAGATGCAATATAAAGTTATACGTCATATAGAGATGCAATATAACGTTATACGTTATAACGTAATAGTATATGACGTTATACGTCATATAGTGATGCAATATAATGTTATGCGTCATATAGTTATGCAATGTAGCTTTATACGTTATAACGTAATAGTATATAAAGTTAGACATCATATAGTGATGCAAAATATCGTTATACGTTATAACGTAATAGTTTATAACGTTGTACGTCATATAGTGGTGCAATATATCGTTATACGTTATAACGTAACAGTATATAACGTTATACGTCACATAGTAATGCAATATGTCGCTATACGTTATAACGTAATACTCCATAACGTTATACGTGATATACTGATGCAATATAACGTTATACGTCATATAGAGATGCAATATAATGTTATACGTTATAACGTAACATTTTATATCGTTATACGTCAAATAGAGATACAGTATAACGTTATTGGTTATAACGTAAAGTATATAACGTTATACGTCACATAGTAATGCAATATCTCGCTATACGTTATAAGGTAATACTCCATAACGTTATACGTGATATACTGATGCAATATAACATTACACGTCATATAGAGATGCAATATAAAGTTATACGTCATATAGTGTTGCAATATATCGTTATGCTTTATAGCGTAATAGTATATAACGTTATACTTCACATAGTGATGGAATATTTAGTTATACCTTATAACGTAATAGTATATAACGTTATACGTCATATAGTGATGCAATATAACGTTATAAGTGAAATAGTCATGCAATATATCGTTATACATTATAACGTAATAGTATACAGCGTTATACGTCATATAGAGATGCAATATAATGTTATACGTCATATAGTGATGCAATATAGCGTTATACCTTATAACGTAATAGTATATAACGTTAGACATCATATAGTGATGCACTATATCGTTATACGTTATAACGTAATAGTATATAACGTTATACGTCATATAGTGATGCAATAGAAAGCGATACGTCATATAGAGATGAAATATAACGGTATACGTTATAACGTAATAGTGTATAACGTTATACATCATATAGTGATGCAATATAAAGTTACAAGACATATAGTGGTGCAATATAAAGTTATACGTCATATCATGATGCAATATCACGTTATACGTTATAACATAATAGTACATAACGTTATGCGTAATATAGGGATGAAATATAACGTTATAAGTGATATAGGGATGCAATATAACGTTATACGATATAACGTAATACTTCATAACGTTATACGTGATATAGTGATGCAATATAACGTTATACGTGATATAGTGATGCAATATAACGTTATACGTTATAACGTAACAGTATATGACGCTATACCTCATATAGCGATGCAATATAACGTTGTAAGTGATATAGTGATGCAATATAACGGTATGCGTTATAACGTAATATTATATAAGGTTATACTTCATATAGTGATGCAATATAACGTTATATTTTATAACGTAATAGTATAAACGTTATACGTCATATAGTTATGCAATGATACGTTATACGTCATAAAGGGATGCATTATAACGTTGTACGTTATAACGTAATAGTCTATATATTTATATGTCATATAGTGATGCAATATAAAGTTATACGTCATATAGTGGTGCAATATATCCTTATGCGTTATAACGTAATAGTATATAACGTTATACTTTACATAGTGATGGAATATATAGTTATACCTTATAACGTAACAGTATGTGACGTTATACGTCATATAGTGATGCAATATAGCATTATACGTTATAACGTAATAGTATATAACGTTAGACATCATATAGTGATGCAATATATAGTTCTACGTTATAACGTAATAGTATATAAAATTATACGTCATATATTGATGCAGTATAACGTTATAGGTTACAACGTAATAGTCTACATCGTTATACGTCATATAGTGATGCAATATAGCGTTATACGTCATATAGAGATGCAATATAAAGTTATACGTCATATAGAGATGCAATATAACGTTATACGTTATAACGTAATAGTATATAACGTTATACGTCATATAGTGATGCAATATAAAGTTATACGTCATATAGTGATGCAATATAACGTTGTAAGTGATATAGTGATGCAATATATCGTTATACCTTATAACGTAATAGTATATAACGTTATACGTCATATAGAGTAGCAATATAACGTTATACGTTATAACGTAATAGTCTATATCGTTATACGTCATATAGTGATGCAATATAACGTTATGCGTTATAACGTAATAGTATATAAGGTTATACTTCATATAGTGATGCAATATAACGTTATAAGTTATAACGTAATAGTATAAATGTTATACGTCATATAGTGATGCAATATAAAGTTATACGTCATATAGTGGTGTAATATATCGTTATGCGTTATAACGTAATAGAATATAACGTTATACTTCACATAGTGATGGAATATATAGTTATACCTTATACCGTAACAGTATATGACGTTATACGTCATATAGTGATGCACTATAGCATTATACGTTATAACGTAATAGTATATAACGTTATACGTCATATATTGATGCAGTATAACGTTATAGGTTATAACGTAATAGTCTATATCGTTATACGTCATATAGTGATGCAATATAGCATTATACGTTATAACGTAATAGTATATAACGTTATACGTCATATATTGATGCAGTATAACGTTATAGGTTATAACGTAATAGTCTATATCGTTCTACTTCACATAGTGATGGAATATATCGTTATACGTCATATAGTGGTGCAATATAAAGTTATACGTCATATCATGATGCAATATCACGTTATATGTTATAATAGTACATAACGTTATGCGTCATATAGTGATGCAATATAAAGCGATACGTCATATAGAGATGAAATATAACGGTATACGTTACAACGTAATAGTGCATAACGTTGTACGTCATATAGTGATGCAATATAAAGTTACAAGTCATATAGTGGTGCAATATAAAGTTATACGTCATATCCTGATGCAATATAATGTTATACGTTATAACGTAATATTTTATATCGTTATACGTCAAATAGTTATGCAGTATAACGATATAGGTTATAACGTAATAGTATATAACATTATACGTCACATAGTAATGCAATATGCCGCTATGCGTTATAACGTAATACTCCGTAACGTTATACGTGATATAGTGATGCAATATAAAGTTATACGTTTTAACATAATAGTATATAACGTTATACGTCACATAGTAATGCATTATGTCGTTATACGTTATAACGGAATACTCCGTAACGTTATACGTCATATAGTGAAGCAATATAAAGTTATACGTCATATAGTGGTGCAATATATCGTTATGCGATATAACGTAATAGTATATAACGTTGTACTTCACATAGTGATGGAATACATAGTTGTACCTTATAACGTAACAGTATATGATGTAATACGTCGTATAGTGGTGCAATATAACGTTGTAAGTGATATAGTAATGTAATATAACGTTGTACGTTATAACGTAATAGTCTATATATTTTTACGTCATATAGTGATGCAATATAAAGTTATAAGTCATATAGTGGTGCAATATATCGTTATGCGATATAACGTAATAGTATATAACGTTATACTTCACATAGTGATGGAATACATAGTTGCACCTTATAACGTAACAGTATATGACGTAATACGTCGTATAGTGGTGCAATATAACGTTGTAAGTGATATAGTAATGTAATATAACGTTATACGTTATAACGTAATAGTCTACATCGTTATACGTCATATAGAGATGCAATATAACGTTATAAGTGATATAGTGATGCAATATATCGTTATACCTTATAACATAATAGTATATAACGTTATACGTCATATAGTGATGCAGTATAACGTTATAGGTTATAACGTAATAGTCTATATCGTTATACGTCATATAGTGATGCAATATAACGTTATGCGTTATAACGTAATAGTATATAAGGTTATACTTCATATAGTGATGCAATATAACGTTATAAGTTATAACGTAATAGTATATAACGTTATACGTCATATATTGATGCAGTATAACGTTATAGGTTATAACGTATTGTCTATATCGTTATACGTCATATAGTGATGCAATATAATGTTATGAGTCATATAGTTATGCAATGTAGCGTTATACGTTACAACGTACTAGTATATAACGTTAGACATCATATAGTGATGCACTATATCGTTATACGTTATAACGTAATAGTATATAACGTTATACGTCATATAGTGATGCAATATAAAGCGATACGTCATATAGAGATGAAATATAACGGTATACGTCATCACGTAATAGTGTATAACGTTATACGTCATAAAGTGATGCAATATAAAGTTATAAGTCATATAGTGGTGCAATATAAAGTTATACGTCATATCATGATGCAATATCACGTTATACATTATAATAGTACATAACGTTATGCGTCATATAGTGAAGAAATATAACATTATAAGTGATACAGTGATGCAATACATCGTTATACCTTATAACGTAATAGTATATAGCGTTATACGACATATAGAGATGCAATATAATGTTATACGTCATATAGTGATGCAATATAGCGTTATACGTTATAACGTAATAGTATATAACGTTAGACATCATATAGTGATGCACTATATCGTTATACGTTATACCGTAATAGTATATAACGTTATACGTCATATAGTGATGCAAAATATCGTTATACGTTATAACGTAATAGTTTATAACGGTATACGTCATATAGTGATATAATATAAAGTGATACGTCATATAGTGGTTCTATATATCGTTATACGCTATAACGTAACAGTATATAACGTTATACGTCATATAATGATGCAGTATAACGTTATACGTCATATGGAGATGCAATATAACGTTATACGTTATAACGTAATAGTATATAAGGTTATACTTCATATAGTGATGCAATATAACGTTATATTTTATAACGTAATAGTATAAACGTTATACGTCATATAGTTATGCAATAATACGTTACACGTCATAAAGAGGTGCAATATAACGTTGTACGTTATAACGTAATAGTCTATATATTTATACGTCATATAGTGATGCAATATAAAGTTATACGTCATATAGTGGTGCAATATATCGTTATATGTTATAACATAATAGTATATAACGTTATACGTCATATAGTAATGCATTATGTCGTTATACGTTATAACGTAATACTCCGTAACGTTATACGTGATATAGTGATGCAATATAACGTTGTAAGTGATATAGTGATGCAACATAAAGTTATACGTTTTAACATAATAGTATATAACGTTATACGTCACATAGTAATGCATTATGTCGTTATACGTTATAACGGAATACTCCGTAACGTTATACGTGATATAGTGATACAATATAATGTTATACCTCATATAGAGAAGCAATATAACGTTATTCGTTATAACGTAATAGTCTATATATTTATACGTCATATAGTGATGCAATATAAAGTTATACGTCATATAGTGGTGCAATATATAGTTATACGTTATAACGTAATATTATATAACGTTATACTTCATATAGTGATGGAATATATAGTTATACCTTATAGCGTAGTTGTATATAACGTTACACGTCATATAGTGATGCAGTATAACATTATAGGTTATAACGTAATAGTCTATATCGTTATACGTCATATAGTGATGCAATATAGCGTTATACGTTACAACGTACTAGTATATATCGTTAGACATCATATAGTGATGCACTATATCGTTATACGTTATAACGTAATAGTATATAACGTTATACGTCATATAGTGATGCAATATAAAGCGATACGTCATATAGAGATGAAATATAACGGTATACGTCATAACGTAATAGTGTATAACGTTATACGTCATAAAGTGATGCAATATAAAGTTATAAGTCATATAGTGGTGCAATATAAAGTTATACGTCATATCATGATGCAATATCACGTTATACATTATAATAGTACATAACGTTATGCGTCATATAGTGAAGAAATATAACATTATAAGTGATATAGTGATGCAATACATCGTTATACCTTATAAGGTAATAGTATATAACGTTATACGACATATAGACATGCAATATAAAGTTATACGTCATTTAGTGATGCAATATGACGTTATACGTTATAACGTAATAGTATATAACGTTAGACATCATATAGTGATGCAATATATCGTTATACGTTATAACGTAATAGTATATAACGTTATACTTTACATAGTGATGGAATATATAGTTATACCTTATAACGTAACAGTATATGACGTTATACGTCATATAGTGATGCAATATAAAGAGATACGTCATATAGTGGTGCCATATATCCTTATGCGTTATCACGTAATAGTATATAACGTTATACTTTACATAGTGGTGGAATATATAGTTATACCTTATAACGTAACAGTATATGACGTTATACGTCATATAGTGATGCAATATAGCATTCTACGTTATAACGTAATAGTATATAACGTTAGACATCATATAGTGATGCAATATATAGTTATACGTTATAACGTAATAGTATATAAAATTATACGTCATATATTGATGCAGTATAACGTTATAGGTTATAACGTAATAGTCTATATCGTTATACGTCATATAGTGATGCAATATAGCGTTATACGTCATATAGAGATGCAATATAAAGTTATACGTCATATAGAGATGCAATATAACGTTATACGTTATAACGTAATAGTATATGACGTTATACGTCATATAGTGATGCAATATAATGTTATGCGTCATATAGTTATGCAATGTAGCTTTATACGTTATAACGTAATAGTATATAAAGTTAGACATCATATAGTGATGCAAAATAACGTTATACGTTATAACGTAATAGTTTATAACGTTCTACGTCATATAGTGGTGCAATATATCGTTATACGTTATAACGTAACAGTATATAACGTTATACGTCACATAGTAATGCAATATGTCGCTATACGTTATAACGTAATACTCCATAACGTTATACGTGATATACTGATGCAATATAACGTTATACGTCATATAGAGATGCAATATAATGTTATACGTTATAACGTAATATTTTATATCCTTATACGTCAAATAGAGATACAGTATAACGTTATTGGTTATAACGTAAAGTATATAACGTTATACGTCACATAGTAATGCAATATCTCGCTATACGTTATAAGGTAATACTCCATAACGTTATACGTGATATACTGATGCAATATAACATTACACGTCATATAGAGATGCAATATAAAGTTATACGTCATATAGTGTTGCAATATATCGTTATGCGTTATAGCGTAATAGTATATAACGTTATACTTCACATAGTGATGGAATATTTAGTTATACCTTATAACGTAATAGTATATAACGTTATACGTCATATAGTGATGCAATATAACGTTATAAGTGAAATAGTCATGCAATATATCGTTATACATTATAACGTAATAGTATACAGCGTTATACGTCATATAGAGATGCAATATAATGTTATACGTCATATAGTGATGCAATATAGCGTTATACCTTATAACGTAATAGTATATAACGTTAGACATCATATAGTGATGCACTATATCGTTATACGTTATAACGTAATAGTATATAACGTTATACGTCATATAGTGATGCAATAGAAAGCGATACGTCATATAGAGATGAAATATAACGGTATACGTTATAACGTAATAGTGTATAACGTTATACATCATATAGTGATGCAATATAAAGTTACAAGACATATAGTGGTGCAATATAAAGTTATACGTCATATCATGATGCAATATCACGTTATACGTTATAACATAATAGTACATAACGTTATGCGTAATATAGGGATGAAATATAACGTTATAAGTGATATAGGGATGCAATATAACGTTATACGATATAACGTAATACTTCATAACGTTATACGTGATATAGTGATGCAATATAACGTTATACGTTATAACGTAACAGTATATGACGCTATACCTCATATAGCGATGCAAAATAACGTTGTAAGTGATATAGTGATGCAATATAACGGTATGCGTTATAACGTAATATTATATAAGGTTATACTTCATATAGTGATGCAATATAACGTTATATTTTATAACGTAATAGTATAAACGTTATACGTCATATAGTTATGCAATGATACGTTATACGTCATAAAGGGATGCATTATAACGTTGTACGTTATAACGTAATAGTCTATATATTTATACGTCATATAGTGATGCAATATAAAGTTATACGTCATATAGTGGTGCAATATATCCTTATGCGTTATAACGTAATAGCATATAACGTTATACTTTACATAGTGATGGAATATAAAGTTATACCTTATAACGTAACAGTATATGACGTTATACGTCATATAGTGATGCAATATAGCATTATACGTTATAACGTAATAGTATATAACGTTATACGTCATATAGTGATGCAATATAAAGTTATACGTCATATAGTGATGCAATATAACGTTGTAAGTGATATAGTGATGCAATATATCGTTATACCTTATAACGTAATAGTATATAAAATTATACGTCATATATTGATGCAGTATAACGTTATAGGTTACAACGTAATAGTCTACATCGTTATACGTCATATAGTGATGCAATATAGCGTTATACGTCATATAGAGATGCAATATAAAGTTATACGTCATATAGAGATGCAATATAACGTTATACGTTATAACGTAATAGTATATAACGTTATACGTCATATAGTGATGCAATATAAAGTTATACGTCATATAGTGATGCAATATAACGTTGTAAGTGATATAGTGATGCAATATATCGTTATACCTTATAACGTAATAGTATATAACGTTATACGTCATATAGTTATGCAGTATAACGTTATAGGTTATAACGTATTAGTATATCACATTATACGTCACATAGTAATGCAATATGTCGCTATACGTTATAACGTAATGCTC
Organism: Bombus affinis; assembly: GCF_024516045.1. Lineage (NCBI taxonomy): Eukaryota > Metazoa > Arthropoda > Insecta > Hymenoptera > Apidae > Bombus > Bombus affinis. The sequence continues at coordinate 116,802 of NW_026108943.1, read as the reverse complement.
CATAACATTATACGTTATATAGTGATACAATATAACGTTATACGATATAACGTAATAGTCTATATCGTTATACTTCACATAGTGATGGAATGTATCGTTATACGTCATATAGTGGTGCAATATATCGTTATACGTTATAACGTAATAGTATATAACGTTATACATCACATAATGATGGAATATATAGTTATACATTATAACGTAATAGTATATAACGTTATACGTCAAATAGTAATGCAAAATGACGCTATACGTTATAACGTAATAATCCATAACTTTATACGTGATACAGTGATGCAATATAACGTTGTAAGTGATATAGTGATGGAATATAACGGTATGCGTTATAACGTAATATTATATAGGGTTATACTTCATATAGTGATGCAATATAACGTTGAAAGTGATATAGTGATGCAATATAACGTTATGCGTTATAACGTAATATTATATAAGGTTATACTTCATGCAGTGTTGCAATATAACGTTATAAGTTATAACGTAATAGTATAAACGTTATACGTCATATAGTGATGCAATAATACGTTATACGTCATATAGAGATGCAATATAACGTTATAAATTATAACGTAATAGTCTATATATTTATACGTCATATAGTGATGCAATATAAAGTTATACGTCACATAGTTGTGCAATATATCGTTATGCGTTATAACGTAATAGTATATAACGTTATACTTCACAAAGTGATGTAATATATAGTTATACCTTATAACGTAATAGTATATAACGTTATACGTCATATAGTGATGCAATATAACGTTATAAGTGAAATAGTGATGCAATATATCGTTATACCTTATAACGTATAAGTATATAACGTTATACGTCATACAGAGATGCAATATAAAGTTATACGTCATATAGTGATGCAATATATCGTTATACGTTATAACGTAATAGTATATAACGTTATACGTCAGATAGTGATGCAATATAATGCGATACGTCATATAGTGATGCAATATAATGCGATACGTCATATAGAGATGAAATATAACGGTATACGTTATAACGTAATAGTGTATAACGTTATACGTCATATAGTGGTGCAATATAAAGTTATAAGTCATATAGTGGTGCAATATAACGTTATGCGTTATTACGTAATATTATATAAGGTTATACTTCATATAGTGATGCAATATAACGTTATAAGTTATAACGTAATAGTATAAACGTTATACGTCATATAGTGAAGCAATAATACGTTGTACGACATATAGAGATGCAATATAAAGTTATACGTCATATAGTTATGCAATGTAGCGTTATACGTTATAACGTAGTAGTATATGACGTTATACGTCATATGGTAATGCAATATAATGTTATGCGTCATATAGTTATGCAATGTCGCGTAATACGTTATAACGTAATAGTATATAACGTTAGACATCATATAGTAACGCAATATATCGTTATATGTTATAACGTAACAGTATATAACGTTATACGTCATATAGTGATGCAATATAACGTTGTAAGTGATGTAGTGATGCAATATATCGTTATACCTTATAACGTAATAGTATATAACGTTATACGTCATATAGTTATGCAGTATAACGTTATACGTCATATAGTGGTGCAATAATACGTTATACGTTATAACGTAACAGTATATAACGTTATACGTCATATAGTGATGCAATATATCGTTATACGTTATAAAGTAATAGTATATAACGTTATACGTCACATAGTAATGCAATATGACGCTATACGTTATAACGTAATAATCCATAACTTTATACGTGATACAGAGATGCAATATAACGTTGTAAGTGATATAGTGATGCAATATGACGGTATGCGTTATAACGTAATATTATTTAGGGTTATACTACATATAGTGATGCAATATAACGTTGTAAGTGATATAGTGATGCAATATAACGTTATGCGTTATAACGTAATATTATATAAGGTTATACTTCATATAGTGTTGCAATATAACGTTATAAGTTATAACGTAATAGTATAAACGTTATACGTCATATAGTGATGCAATAATACGTTATACGTCATATAGAGATGCAATATAACGTTATACGTTATAACGTAATAGTCTATATATTTATACGTCATATAGTGATGCAATATAAAGTTATACGTCATATAGTGATGCAATATATCGTTATACGTTATAACGTAATAGTATATAACGTTATACGTCATATAGTGATGTAATATAATGCGATACGTCATATAGAGATGAAATATAACGGTATACGTTATAACGTAATAGTGTATAACGTTATACGTCATATAGTTATGCAGTATTATGTTATAGGTTATAACGTAATACTCCGTAACGTTATAAGTGAAATAGTGATGCAATATATCGTTATACCTTATAACGTATTAGTATATAACGTTATACGTCATACAGAGATGCAATATAAAGTTATACGTCATATAGTGATGCAATATATCGTTATACGTTATAACGTAATAGTGTATAACGTTATACGACATACAGAGATGCAATACAAAGTTATACGTCATATAGAGGTGCAATATAACGTTATACGTTATAACGTAATAGTATATGACGTTATACGTCATATAGTGATGCAATATAATGTCATGCGTCATATAGTTATGCAATGTCGCGTTATACGTTATAACGTAATAATATATAACGTTAGACATCATATAGTGACGCAATAGATCGTTATAGGTTATAACGTAACAGTATATAACGTTATACGTCATATAGTGATGCAATATAACGTTGTAAGTGATATAGTGATTCAATATATCGTTATACGTTATAACGTAATAGTATATAACGTTATAGGTCATATAGTGATGCAATATAAAGTTATACGTCATATAGTGGCGCAATATGTCGTTATGCGTTATAAAGTAATAGTATATAACGTTATACGTCATATAGTGGTGCAATATAACGTTATACGTCATATAGAGATGCAATATAATGTTATACGTTATAACTTAATATTCTATATCGTTATACGTCAAATAGTGATGCAGTATAACGTTATAGGTTATAACGTAATAGTATATAACGTTAGACATCATATAGTGATGCAATATATAGTTCTACGTTATAACGTAATAGTATATAAAATTATACGTCATATATTGATGCAGTATAACGTTATAGGTTACAACGTAATAGTCTACATCGTTATACGTCATATAGTGATGCAATATAACGTTGTAAGTGATATAGTGATGCAATATATCGTTATACCTTATAACGTAATAGTATATAACGTTATGCGTCATATTGTTATGCAGTATAACGTTATAGGATATAACGTAATAGTATATAACGTTATACGTCACATAATAATGCAATATGTCGCTACACGTTATAACGTAATGCTCCATAACATTATACGATACATAGTGATACAATATAACGCTATACGTTATAACGTAAGGGTATATAACGTTATACGTCATACAGAGATGCAATATAAAGTTATACGTCATAGAGTGATGCAATATAACGTTAAAAGTTATAACGTAATAGTATAAACACTATACATCATATAGTGATGCAATGTAACGTTATAAGTGATATAGTGATGCAATATAACGTTATATGTAATATAGTGATGCAGTATAACGTTATAGGTAATAACGTAATAGTATATAACGTTACACGTCACATAGTAATGCAATATGTCGTTATACGTTGTAACGTAATGCTCCATAACGTTATACGTCATATAGTAATGCAATATAACGTTATACGTTATAACGTAACAGTATATGACGTTATTCGTCATATAGTGATGCAATATGTAGTTGTTACGTTTCGCTATCCAAATTTTGAAATTTTAAACAATGTAGTAGTCGCTGCCACCAGAAACAGTCTAAGGACTGTTTCAATTAGATATTTCTTGTTAGATTATGTAGCGTTGATCGGAGTTTGGGCCACTGGTCAACAATGTCCACGTTTCGGCTAACCTGCTATGCGCAGGAATACTAGCACGGGAGAGGATTGTTTGGAATAAACAATTATATTATAAATAATTATTACAGGCGGAATTAATGACGAATTATACTAATCATTGATATTATTTATTATTTTAATTATTAATTATTAATAATTATTAAAGTTGACTCACCTGACGTTGGTCTCCGCTGATGAACGGGCAGGCCGCTGGGGTGATTCCGGTTTTACAAAGATCGACACTTCTATAATTTTTCGTTTTAATCTTTATTTAATTTGAACAGTGTAAACAACAGTGTGTCCGGACGTGTTTAACAATTCGAAATTCTAACACAAAAACTTGAGCCAACTATTGTTTTAATTCTAACTGACTAATAACAATTATTTTATAATTCGAACTGACTAATAACATTTATATCTCGTAATTTTTAAAGTCGAACTGGAACGAACAATTAATCCTAACTTAAATTCTAATTCAATCAACTGAACGAACTTATATCAGACTCACTCAAATTCAATTGAACGACTAACAATTACTCTCCTTATTTTCGCTAAATTCTCCTGAACCAACTAATCACAATTGCTCTATCCTATTTCTTTATTCTAACTGAATTACTCTTCTTTAATTTCGTTAAATTCTCCCGAACGCTAACAATTTCTCTGACTGTATTCTAACTGAACCAACTAATGGCAGTTACTCTCTTTTCACAATTACTCTGATTGTTCTAACTGAACCACTAACAATTAATCGTTAACGCTAACGCTAACAATTAATCTGACTCTTCTTTATTTTTCGCTAAATTCTCCCGAACCGCTAACAATTACTCTCTTACTCTTTTATTCAACTGGCCCGCTAACAATTACTCTCATTTGAATTGTGTCGCTACGCTTTTTATAATGACATCCCCAATGGGATGACAGTCACGTGACAGTTCGTTCCGGTGGGAATCGCAATGCTGCAGGTTTTTAGAGTTTCCATGAGAGAACGTGGATTTTGATGATTACAGGTTATGTTGAGTGATGGACACAAAAGCGTCCGCGCCTTTGCGAACTGTGTGAGTATGTGTTTTTAGTATTCTATCTCGTTTCGTATGTTGTTTGTTTCCTTAAACTTGTGAATTTGTTTTAGCGCAAGAGGAGGAAGATATGTGAATGGTACGAGATGACGTGATCGACGTGCGTGTGTGAATATGTGCGAAGGATGATGCTGAAGGGGCGGTTTTCCACCCAAGTAGGCACAGTGGCACCTTCGTTGGCGTCGTGTCCTGATGATCTTTTGACAATTTGGTTTTATTTGACAATATGAGATAAATTTTGCTCCTTGTAGATTTATATGTCCATATTTGCTATATATTAAATCGTGTATATTTTATATTACTTTCTTGTTATTAGGTTATTAGTTGTGTAACTCCAGTTTCTGATCTATGGAAAGTGGTGAAACGTCTTCACGAAATACAATTTCATTCGTTTTCCTCCCTTGCATTGGCACGCTGTGAGTGGTGTCGACTTCCAGATGAGGTTTGTGCATCTTGATTATTATGCATTTAATGATAGATACTTTGTCAGAGGTTCCCATGCGGATTGTCTCGGTGTGTATCTTTTTATGATTTCTTTTATTTAGTTCATCCTGTTTCTTTCGTGTTTTATTCACTGCATATGATATTTCAGTGCAAGAAGAAGAAGAATTGTAAAGAATCCGTAAGTGGCCCTAGAAGACGCAGTCATCGTGTGAGGTGTTGTCGGCAGGAACGAAGAGTCGAAGTTGTTGAAGAAGTCGTGTGACATTTGTATTTTTTCCGGTTATATACAACGCTATTTCACATATCTATGTATATATATATATATTATTATATTATTATATATTATTATACTAAATCTTCAGTTTGTTTAGTTGTATGTTCAGTAATGTAATTTTTACAAGGTGGTTTTGTATATTAGATGAGTAGTTGTTCGATATAATAATATGTTTATATATATATATACATTTCACAATGTAATTTTCCATTATGTAAAATATATATATGCATATTTATATGTGCGCGTATTGTTATTCTCATTGTTTCTCGGATCGTTAATTGGTTGAATATTCCATAATGTAGATTTCGTATATAATTCTCTAGGTTCGTAGAAATGTAAATCTATATATTTATTTCTTTGCGTTTTAATGGTTTAATAACGTATACATACATATATATATATATGTCGGGTCGGCGTTAAGATTTGAGTTAGGGTTGAGGGCGTGAAACGAATCCCTATTGGCGCTAGACGTGATCATTATGCAATAGAGGAGATATTTACTAGTGCAAATATGACTATGATGGAATTGGACAATTAATCGGATAATTAGGTACTCGAGAAGCTAATGACAATGATCCTAGACTCACTAACGAATCCGCGGTCAAGGGGATGACGGACTCTACTTTTCCTCAGCGTCTAAGTTGTACTCAATGTTAATGCACGAGGCAATCACTACGTATCTGAGAGTTACTTGAATCGTCTTAGAGATCGTACCGGAGAGTGGTTCTCCATCACGGTAACGCTGTCGAGGAAAACTATGATGGGTGTGCCCAAGGGCACGAAATCATCGGATTCGTGGAGAAAAGCCTTCATTCGGAAAGTGAGGGAAATTGGCGTTACTGTTAATTGGTCAATTTCCAAGTTGGTGGTTAGGGAAGGGTGCTAGCCGCCCTTAAGAGAAAGTTCGAGAAGAGGAAGCGTCGTTGGTGAGAAAAATAGATTTCTCCTATTTTCTCGTAGCTGGGACTAGGACTGTTTGTCGGTTTGAAGGACTTTAGTTAAACAGACATTAAGATTTATAGCAGGTCCTCGGGCTAGCTGAACATGTACTGTGGAGACGCGTCGACATCTGGTAATCATCTTACTGAAAGAATAGAGTCTGCGTGTGGCGAGCCACGGGACAGAAATCGTTGAAATGCTTACCGTCGTGCCCCGTCCTAAGTATTTCTTTTAAGGAGAGCTATAGGGTTACTTCATGCCTTTGTTAGACAAAACGTTCATTCCTTGACCGCGACTACGTTCGGCGACTGTTTGTCGCCTCGAGCCCGAGCTCACTATCATAAATCTCAAATAAGTACAGTCGAATCGAATGACAACAGTTTCTTAATTCGGCTATGGTGAAATCTAAATAACAATACTAGGGGTCTTCCCAAAGTTCCGAAGGGAAGGTTCCAGTATTCTTTCATCTCCGACATATATATATATATATATATATATATATATATATATATATATATATATATATATATATATATATATATATTATGAATTTTTCCCAAAGATACGCGTACGCATGTGTATATCTATATATGTGTGTGTCGCAGAGTAATCTTGTATACAATTTTCACTTTCATTAGAATGCTGATGTAGTGTAGTATATTTTATTTCTTTTATATTTTATTAGATTACCAATTATTCAGATTCACGAAGTAGGTAACACACACAGATATGCATACACGTGTGTGTATATACATGTGTTTTCGCAGAGAAATCTCATACATTTGAATCGCGGCTTGTTTTATTTATTGGTTCATTTAATTATTTCATTTTATTTGTATTTTATATGTCATTGCTGATTGGTTGTAGTGTTTCTTCTTATTGATTCATTTATTTCATTTTGATTGTCTGTCGTATAATTCTTTTTATTTTGATTGGTTGTTTATTAGTTAATTTATTATTATTGGTCGTGTTTAATTATTCATAAGTTATTGGTTCATGGCGTCACGTGCGGGACGCGGGACGTGACATAGTCATACGTTATAGCGCAATACTCTATAACGTTATACGTTATAATGTAATAGTATATAACGTTAAAATTCATATAGTGATGCAATATAACGTTATATGTGATATAGTGATGCAATATAACGTTATAAGTGATATAGTGATGCAATATTACGTTATACCTTATAACGTAATAGTATATAACGTTATACGTCACATAGTGATGGAATATGTTGTTATACCTTATATCGTAATACTCCATAACGTTATACGTCATATAGTAATGCAATATAACGTTATACGTTATATAGTGATGCAATATAACGTTATAAGTTATAACGTAATTGTATAAACGATATACATCATATAGTGATGCAATTTAACGTTATGCGTTATAACGTAATAGTATAAATCGTCATACGTAATAACGTAATACTCTATAACGTTATACGTTATAACGTAATAGTTCATAATCTTATACGTCATATAGGGATGCTATGTAACGTCATACTTCACATAGTGATGCTATATATCCTTATACCTTATAACGTCATAGTATATAACGTTATACGTTATACAGTGATGCAATATAACGATATACGTTATAACGTAATAGTATAAATCGTCATACGTTATAACGTAATACTCTATAACGTTATACGTTATAACGTAATAGTTCATAATGTTATTCGTCATATAGGGATGCTATGTAACGTCATACTTCACATAGTGATGCAATATAACGTTATACGTTATAACGTAACAGAATATGACGTTGTACGTCATTAGGTGATGCAATATAAAGTTATAAGTGATATAGTGATGCAATAAAACGCTATACGTTATAACGTAATAGTTCATAACGTTATACGTCATATAGGGATGCTATATAACGTCATACGTCACATAGTGATGCAATATACCGTTATACCTTATAACGTAATAGTATATAATGTTATACGTCTTACAATGATGCAATATAACGCTATACGTTATAACGTAATAGTTCTTAACGTCATACGTCATATAGAGATACTATATAACGTTATAAGTGATATAGTGATGCAATATAACGTTATACGTCATATACTAATGCAATATAACGTTATAAGTGATATAGTGAAGCAATATAACGTTAAAAGTTGTAACGTAACAGTATAAACGATATACATCACATAGTGATGCAATATACCGTTATACCTTATAACGTAATAGTATATAATGTTATACGTCTTACAATGATGCAATATAACGCTATACGTTATAACGTAATAGTTCATAACGTTATACGTCATATAGGGATGCTATATAACGTTATAAGTGATATAGTGAGGCAATATAACGTTATAACTTATAACATAATGGTATATAACGTTATACGTCATATAGTGATGCAGTACAACGTTATAGGTTATAACGTAATAGTATATGACGTTATACGTCATAAGGTGGTGCAATATAACATTATAAGTTATAACGTAATAGTATAAAGGTTATACGTCATATAGTGGTGCAATATAACGTTATAAGTGATATAGTGATGCAATATAACGTTATGCGTTATAACGTAATACTATATAAGGTTATACTTCATATCGTGCTGCAATATATTGTTATACTTTATAACATAATAGTATATAACATAACATGGTATAGTGATGCAATATATCGTTATACGTTGTAAAGTAATACTCCTTAACGTTATACGTCATATAGTGATGCAATATAACGTTATAAGTTATAACGTAATAGTATAAAAGCTATACATCATATAGTGATGCAATATAACGTTATAAGTGATATAGTGATGCAATATAACGTTATAAGTGATATAGTGATGCAGTATAACGTTATAGGTAATAACGTAATAGTATATAATGTTATACGTCACATAGTGATGAAATATATCGTTATCCGTTATAACGTAATAGTATATAACGTTATACGTCACATAGTAATGCAATATGTCGTTCTACGTTGTAACGTAATGCTCCATAACGTTATACGTCATATAGTAATTTAACCTTACGTTATACGTAATAACGTAACAGTATATGACGTTATTCGTCATATAGTGGTGCAATATAACGTTATAAGTGCCATAGTGATGCAATATAACGTTATGCTTTATAACGTAATAGTATATAAGGTTACACTTCATATAGTGATCCAATATATTGATATAAGTTATAACATAATGGTATATAACGTTATACGTCATATAGTAATGCAATATAACGTTATACGTCATATAGTGATGCAATTTAACGTTATTCGTTATAACGTGATAGTATAAATCGTCATACGCTATAACGTAATACTCTATAACGTTATACGTTATAACGTAATAGTTCATAACGTTATACGTCATATAGGGATGCTATGTAACGTCATACTTCACATAGTGATGCTATATATAGTTATACCTTATAACGTAATAGTATATAACGTTATACGTTATACAGTGATGCAATATAACGATATACGTTATAACGTAATAGTATATAACGTTATACGTCACATAGTTGTGTAATATGTCGTTATACGTTAAATCGTATTACTTCATAAAGTTATACGTCATATAGTGATGCAATATAACGTTATACGTTATAACGTAACAGAATATGACGTTATACGTCATATAGTGATGCAATATAAAGTTATAAGTGATATAGTGAAGCAATATAACGTTAAAAGTTGTAACGTAACAGTATAAACGATATACATCACATAGTGATGCAATATACCGTTATACCTTATAACGTAATAGTATATAATGTTATACGTCTTACAATGATGCAATATAACGCTATACGTTATAACGTAATAGTTCATAACGTTATACGTCATATAGGGATGCTATATAACGTTATAAGTGATATAGTGAGGCAATATAACGTTATAACTTATAACATAATGGTATATAACGTTATACGTCATATAGTGATGCAGTACAACGTTATAGGTTATAACGTAATAGTATATGACGTTATACGTCATAAGGTGGTGCAATATAACATTATAAGTTATAACGTAATAGTATAAAGGTTATACGTCATATAGTGGTGCAATATAACGTTATAAGTGATATAGTGATGCAATATAACGTTATGCGTTATAACGTAATACTATATAAGGTTATACTTCATATCGTGCTGCAATATATTGTTATACTTTATAACATAATAGTATATAACATAACATGGTATAGTGATGCAATATATCGTTATACGTTGTAAAGTAATACTCCTTAACGTTATACGTCATATAGTGATGCAATATAACGTTATAAGTTATAACGTAATAGTATAAACGCTATACATCATATAGTGATGCAATATAACGTTATAAGTGATATAGTGATGCAATATAACGTTATAAGTGATATAGTGATGCAGTATAACGTTATAGGTAATAACGTAATAGTATATAATGTTATACGTCACATAGTGATGAAATATATCGTTATCCGTTATAACGTAATAGTATATAACGTTATACGTCACATAGTAATGCAATATGTCGTTCTACGTTGTAACGTAATGCTCCATAACGTTATACGTCATATAGTAATTTAACCTTACGTTATACGTAATAACGTAACAGTATATGACGTTATTCGTCATATAGTGGTGCAATATAACGTTATAAGTGCCATAGTGATGCAATATAACGTTATGCTTTATAACGTAATAGTATATAAGGTTACACTTCATATAGTGATCCAATATATTGATATAAGTTATAACATAATGGTATATAACGTTATACGTCATATAGTAATGCAATATAACGTTATACGTCATATAGTGATGCAATTTAACGTTATTCGTTATAACGTGATAGTATAAATCGTCATACGCTATAACGTAATACTCTATAACGTTATACGTTATAACGTAATAGTTCATAACGTTATACGTCATATAGGGATGCTATGTAACGTCATACTTCACATAGTGATGCTATATATAGTTATACCTTATAACGTAATAGTATATAACGTTATACGTTATACAGTGATGCAATATAACGATATACGTTATAACGTAATAGTATATAACGTTATACGTCACATAGTTGTGTAATATGTCGTTATACGTTAAATCGTATTACTTCATAAAGTTATACGTCATATAGTGATGCAATATAACGTTATACGTTATAACGTAACAGAATATGACGTTATACGTCATATAGTGATGCAATATAAAGTTATAAGTGATATAGTGATGCAATAAAACGCTATACGTTATAACGCAATAGTTCATAACGTTATACGTCATATAGGGATGCTATATAACGTCATACGTCACATAGTGATGCAATATACCGTTATACCTTATAACGTAATAGTATATAATGTTATACGTCTTACAACGATGCAATATAACGCTATACGTTATATCGTAATAGTTCTTAACGTTATACGTCATATAGGGATACTATATAACGTTATAAGTGATATAGTGATGCAATATAACGTTATACGTTGTAACGTAATACTCCATAACGTTATACGTCATATACTAATGCAATATAACGTTATAAGTGATATAGTGATGCAATATAACGTTAAAAGTTGTAACGTAACAGTATAATCGATATACATCACATAGTGATGCAATATAACGTTATAAGTTATATAGTGAAGCAATATAACGTTATGCGTTATAACGTAATAGTATAAATCCTTATACGATATAAGGTAATACTCTATAACGCTATACGTTATAACGTAATAGTTCATAACGTTATGCGTCATATAGGGATGCTATATAACGTAATAAGTAATATAGTGATGCAATATAACGTTATACCTTATAACGTAATAGTATATAACGTTATACGTCATATAGTGATGCAGTACAACGTTATAGGTTATAACGTAATAGTATATGAAGTTATACGTCATATAGTGTTGCATTATAACGTTATACGTTATAACGTAACAGTATATGACGTTATTCGTCATATAGTAATGCAATATAACGTTATACGTTAAAAGGTAATACTCCACATAGTTATACGTCATATAGTAATGCAATATGTCGTTATACGTTGTAACGTAATGCTCCATAATGTTATGCGTCATATAGTAATGCAATATAACGTTATACGTTATAACGTAACAGTATATGACGATATTCGTCATATAGTTATGCAATATGTAGCCATACGTTATGGCGTAATACTCTATAGCGTTATACGTTATAATGTAATAGTATATGACGTTATACGTCATTTAGTGGTGCAATATAACGATATAAGTGATATAGTGATGCAATATAACGTTATGCGTTATAACCTAATAGTATATAACGTTATACGCCACATACTGATGCAATATATCGTTATCCGTTGTAACGTAATACTCCATAAGGTTATACGTCATATAGTAATGCAATATAACGTTATAAGATATAACGTAATAGTATCAACGTTATACGTCATATAGTGGTGCAATATAACGTTATAAGTCATATAGTGATGCAGTACATCGTTATAGGTTATAACGTTATAGTATATAACGTTATACGTCATATAGTGATGCATATAACGTAATAAGACATATAGTGATGCAGTACATTCTTATAGGTTATAACGTTATAGTATATAACGTTATACGTCATATAGTGATGCAGTACATCGTTATAGGCTATAGCGTAATAGTATATGCCGTTATACGTCATATAGTGGTGCAATATAACGTTATAAGTGATATAGTGATGCAATATAACGTTATGCGTTATAACGTAATAACATATAACGTTATTCGTCACATAGTGATGCAATATATCGTTATACGTTGTAACGTAATACTCCATAACGTTATACGTCATATAGTAATGCAATATAACGTTATACATTATAACGTAACAGTATATGAAGATATTCGTCATATAGTGATGCAATATGTAGTCATACGTTATGGCGTAATACTCTATAGCGTTATACGTTATAATGTAATAGTATATGACATTATACGTCATTTAGTGGTGCAATATAACGTTATAAGTGATATAGTGATGCAATATAACGTTATGCGTTGTAACCTAATAGTATATAACGTTATACGTCACATACTAATGCAATATATCGTTATCCGTTGTAACGTAATACTCCATAACGTTATACGTCATATAGTAATGCAATATGACGTTATACGGTAAATCGTAATACTCCATAACGTTATACGTCATATAGTGACGCAGTATAACGTTGTAACGTAATATAGGTTGTAACGTAATACTCCATAACGTTATACGTCATATAGTAATGCAATATAACGTTATAAGTTATAACGTAATAGTATAAACGTTATACGTCATATGGTGGTGCAATATTACGTTATAAGTCATATAGTGACGCAGTATAACGTTATAGGTTGTAACGTAATACTCCATAACGTTATACGTCATATAGTGATGCAGTACAACGTTATAGGTCATAAGGTAATAGTATATGACGTTATACGTCATATAGTGGTGCAGTACAACGTTATAGGTCATAACGTAATAGTATATGACGTTATACGTCATATAGTGATGCAATATGTAGTCATAAGTTATGGCGCAATACTCTATAGCGTTATAGGTTATAATGTAGTAGTATATGACGTTATACGTCATTTAGTGGTGCAATATAATGTTATAAGTGATATAGTGATGCAGTATAACGCGTTATAACGTAATAGTATATAACGTAATATGCGTATAATGCGTTATAACGTATTAGTATATATCGTTATACGTCATATAGTAATGCAATATGTCGTTATACGTTGTAACGTAATGCTCCATAACGTTATACATCAAATAGTGATACAATATAACGTTATAAGTTGTAAGGTAAGAGTATAAACGTTATACGTCATATAGTGGTGCAGTACAACGTTATACGTCACATAGTGATGCAATATATCGATATACGTTATAACGTAATAGTATATAATGTTATTCGTCACATAGTGATGCAATATATCGTTATACGTTATAACGTAACAGTATATGACTTTATTCGCCATATAGTGATGCAATATGTAGTCATACGTTATAGCGTAATACTCTATTACGTTATACGTTATAATGTAATATTATATGACGTTATGCGTCATATAGTGATACAATATAACGTTATAAGTGATATAGTGGTGTAATATAACGTTTTACCTTATAGCGTAATAGTATATAACGTTATACGTCATATAGTGATGCTATATAACGTAATAAGACATATAGTGATGCAGTACGTCGTTATAGGTTATAACGTTATAGTATATAACGTTATACGTCATATAGTGAAGCAGTACATCGTTATAGGTTATAACGTAACAGTATATGACGTTATACGTCTTATAGTGGAGCAATATATCGTTATACCTTATATCGTAATAGTATATAGGGTTATACTTCATATAGTGATGCAATATATCGTTATACCTTATAACGAAATAGTATATAATGCTATACGTCATAGAGTGACGCAGTATAACGTTATAGGCTGTAACGTAATGCTCCATAACGTTATGCGTCATATAGTAATGCAATATAACGTTATACATTATAGCGTAATAGTATATAACCTTATACGTCATATAGTGATCCACTATAACGTTATAAGTGATATAGTGATGCATTATATCGTTATACCTTATAACGTAATAGTATATAACGTTATACGTCATATAGAGAAGCAATGTAACGTTATACGTTATAACGTAATAGTCTATATCGTTATACTTCACATAGTGATGGAATATATCGTTATACCTTATAACGTGAGAGCATATAAGGTTTTACTTCATATAGTGATGCAATATATCGTTATAAGTCATATAGTGATGCGGTACATCGTTATAGGTTATAACGTAATAGTATCAACGTTATACGTCATATAGTGATTTAATAATACGTTATACGTTATATAGAGATGCAATATAACGTTATTCGTTATAACGGAATGGTCTATATATTTATACGTCATATAGTGAGGCAATATAAAGTTATACGTCATATAGTGGTGCAATATATCGTTATGCGTTATAGCGTAATAGTATATAACGTTATACGTCATATAGTGATGCAGTATAAAGTGATACGTCATATGGTGGTGCAATATATCGTTATACGCTATAGCGTAATAGTATATAACGTTATACAACATATAGAGATGCAATATAGAGTTATACGTCATATAGTGGTGCAATATATCGTTATACGTTATAACGTAATAGTCTATATCGCTATACGTCATATAGTGAGGCAATATAATGTTATACGTCATATAGTGGTGCAACATATCGTTATGCGTTATAACGTAATAGTGTATGACGCTATACGTCATATAGTGATGCAGTATAGTGTTATAGGATATAACGTAATACTCTATATCGTTATACGTCATATAGTAATGCAACATTGCGTTATACGTTATAACGTAATAGTATATAACGTTAGACATCATATAGTGATGCAATCCATCGTTATACGTTATAACGTAATAGTATATAACCTTATAGGTCATATAGTGATGCAATATAAAGTGATACGTCATATAGTGGTGCAATATATCGTTATACGCTATAACGTAATAGTATATAACGTTATACGACATATAGAAATGCAATATAGAGTTATACGCCATATAGTGGTGCAATATATCGTTATACGTTATAACGTAATAGTCTATATCGCTATACGTCATATAGTGATGCAATATAACGTTGTAAGTGATATAGTGATGCAATATAACATTATGAGTTATAACGTAATAGTATCAACGTTATACGTCATATAGTGATTCAATAATACGTTATACGTTATATAGAGATGCAATATAACGTTATTCGTTATAACGTAATGGTCTATATATTTATACGTCATATAGTGAGGCAATATAACGTTATACGTCATATAGTGGTGCAATATATCGTTATGCGTTATAGCGTAAT
Source organism: Bombus affinis (assembly GCF_024516045.1). NCBI lineage: Eukaryota > Metazoa > Arthropoda > Insecta > Hymenoptera > Apidae > Bombus > Bombus affinis. The sequence continues at coordinate 100,147 of NW_026108943.1, read as the reverse complement.
AGTATATAACGTTATACGTCATATAGTGATGCAGTATAAAGTGATACGTCATATGGTGGTGCAATATATCGTTATACGCTATAGCGTAATAGTATATAACGTTATACGACATATAGAGATGCAATATAGAGTTATACGTCATATAGTGGTTCAATATATCGTTATACGTTATAAAGTAACAGTATATAACGTTATACGTGATATAGAGATGCAATATAACGGTATACGTTATAACGTAATAGTATATGACGCTATATGTCATATAGTGATGCAGTATAGTGTTATAGGTTATAACGTTATAGTCTATATCGTTATACGTCATATAGTGATGCAATATAGCGTTATACGTTATAACGTAATAGTATAAAACGTTAGACATCATATAGTGATGCAATACATCGTTATACGTTATAACGTAATAGTATATAACGTTATACGTCATATAGTGATGCAATATAAAGTGATACGTCATATAGTGGTGCAATATATCGTTATACGTTATAACGTAACAGTATATAACGTTATACGTGATATAGAGATGAAATATAACGGTATACGTTATAACGTAATACTATATGACGTTATACGTTATATAGTGATGCAATATAAAGTGATACGTCATAAAGTGGTGCAATATATCGTTATACGTTATAACGTAACAGTATATAACGTTATACGTGATATAGGGATGCAATATAACGGTATACGTTATGACGTAATAGTATATGACGTTATACGTCATATAGTGATGCAATATAAAGTGATACGTCATATAGTGGTGCAATATATCTTTATACGCTATAACGTAATAGTATATAACGTTATACGTGATATAGAGATGCAATATAACAGTACACGTTATAACGTAATAGTATATAACGTTATACGTCATATAGTGATGCAATATAAAGTTATAAGTCATATAGTGGTGCAATATATCGTTATACGTTACAACGAAATAGTCTATATCGTTATACGTCATATAGTGGTGCAATATACAGTTATACGTCATATAGAGATGCAATATAACGGTATACGTTATAACGTAATAGTATATGACGTTATACGTCATATAGTGATGCAATACAAAGTTATACGTCTTATCGTGATGCAATATAACGTTATCCGGTATAACGTAATAGTATATAAGGTTATACTTCATATAGCGATGCAATATCACGTTATATGTTACAACGTAATAGTATCAACGTTTTACGTCATATAGTGATTCAATAATACGTTATACGTTATATAGAGATGCAATATAACGTTATTCGTTATAACGTAATGGTCTATATATTTATACGTCATATAGTGAGGCAATATAAAGTTATACGTCATATAGTGGTGCAATATATCGTTATACGTTATAACGTAACAGTATATAACGTTATACGTGATATAGAGATGCAATATAACGGTATACGTTATAACGTAATAGTATATGACGCTGTACGTCATATAGTGATGCAGTATAGTGTTATAGGTTATAACGTAATAGTCTATATCGTTATACGTCATATAGTGATGCAATATAGCGTTATACGTTATAACGTAAGAGTATAAAACGTTAGACATCATATAGTGATGCAATACATCGTTATACGTTATAACGTAATAGTATATAACGTTATACGTCATAAAGAGATGCAATATAAAGTGATACGTCATATAGTGGTGCAATATATCGTTATACGTTATAACGTAATAGTATATTACGTTACACGTCATATAGTGATGCAATATAACGGTATACGTTATAACGTAATAGTATATGACGTTATACGTCATATAGTGATGCAGTATAAAGTGATACGTCATATGGTGGTGCAATATATCGTTATACGCTATAACGTAATAGTATATAACGTTATACGACATATAGAGATGCAATATAGAGTTATACGTCATATAGTGATGCAATATATCGTTATACGTTATAACGTAATAGTATATAACGTTATACGTGATATAGAGATGCAATATAACGGTATACGTTATAACGTAATAGTATATAACGTTATACGTCATATAGAGATGCAATATAAAGTTATAAGTGATATAGTGGTGCAATATATGGTTATACGTTATAGCGAAATAGTCTATATCGTTATACGTCATATAGTGGTGCAATATATCGTTATACGTTATAACGTAACAGTATATAACGTTATACGTGATATAGAGATGCAATATAACGGTATACGTTATAACGTTATAGTATATGACGCTATACGTCATATAGTGATGCAGTATAGTGTTATAGGTTATAACGTAATAGTGTATATCGTTATACGTCATATAGTGATGCAATATAGCGTTATACGTTATAACGTAATAGTATAAACCGTTAGACATCATATAGTGATGCAATACATCGTCATACGTTATAACGTAATAGTATATAACGTTATACATCATATAGTGATGCATTATAACGTTATAAGTGATATATCGATGCAACATAACGTTATAAGTGATATAGTGGTGCAATATAACGTTATACCTTATAACGTAATAGTATATAACGTTATACGCCATATAGTGATGCGGTACAACGTTATAGGTTATAACGTAATAGTATAAGACGTTATACGTCATATAGTGGTGCAATATATCGTTATACCTTATACCATAATAGTATATAAGGTTATACTTCATATAGTGATGCAATATATCGTTATACCTTATAACCTAATAGTATATAACGTTATACGTCATATAGTAATGCAATATAACGTTATACGTTATAACAGTATATGACGTTATACGTTATAACAGTATATGACGTTATACGTCATAAAGTGATGCAGTATAACGATATAGGTAACAACGTAATAGTATATAACGTTATACGTCACATAGTGATGAAATATATCCTTATCCGTTATAACGTAGTAGTATGCAACGTTATACGTCATATAGTGGCGCAATATAACGCTATGCATTATAACGTAACAGTATATGACGTCATTCGGCATATAGTGATGCAATAGGTAGTCATACGTTATGGCGTAATACTCTATAACGTTATACGTTATAATGTAATAGTATATGACGTTATGCGTCATATAGTGATGCAATATAACGTTATAAGCGATATAGTGATACAACATAACGTTATGCGTTATAACGTTCTAAAACATAACATTATACTTCATATAGTGATGCAATATAACGTTATGCGTTATAGCGTTCTAGTATATAACGCTATACTTCATATAGTGATGCAACATACCGTTATAAGCGATATAGTGATGCTATATAACGTTATACCGTATAACGTAATAGTATATAACGTTATACATCATATAGTTATGCAGTACAACGTTATAGGTTATAATGTAATAGTATATGACGTTATACGTCATATAGTGGTGCAATATAACATCATAAGTGATATAGTGATGCAATATAACGTTATGCGTTATAACGTAATAGTATATAACGCTATACGTCACATAGTGATGCAATATATCGTTATACGTTGTAACGTAATACTCAATAACGTTATACGTCATATAGTGATGCATTATAACGTTATACTTCACATAGTGATGGAATATATAGTTATACCTTATTACGTAATAGTATATAACGTTATACGTCATATAGTGATGCAATATATCGTTATACGTTATAACGTAATAGTATATAACGGTATACGTCATACAGTGATGTAGTATAAAGTGATACGTCATATAGTGGTGCAATATATCGTTATACGCTATAACGTAATAGTATATAACGTTATACGTCATATAGTGATGCAATATAACGTTATACTTCACATAGTGATGGAATATATAGTTATACCTTATTACGTAATAGTATATGACCTTATACGTCATATAGTGATGCACTATGACGTTATAAGTGATATAGCGATGCATTATATCGTTATACCTTATAACGTAATAGTATATAACGTTATACGTCATATAGTTGTGCAGTATAACGTTATAGGTTATAACGTAATAGTATATATCGTTATACGTCACATCGTAATGCAATATGTCGCTATACGTTATAACGTAATAGTATTTAACGTTATACGTCATATAGTGATGCAATATAACGTTATACTTCACATAGTGATGGAATATATAGTTATACCTTATTACGTAATAGTATATAACCTTATACGTCATATAGTGATGCACTATAACGTTATAAGTGATATAGTGATGCATTGTATCGTTATTCCTTATAACGTAATAGTATATAACGTTATACGTCATATAGAGAAGCAATGTAACGTTATACGTTATAGCGTAATAGTCTATATCTTATACTTCACATAGTGATGGAATATATCGTTATACGTGAAATTGTGGTGCAATATATCGTTATACGTTATAACGTAATATTATATAACGTTATACTTCACATAGTGATGGAATATATAGTTATACCTTATAACGTAGTAGTATATAACGTTATACGTCATATAGTGATGTAGTATAACGTTATAGGTTATAAAGTAATAGTCTATATCGTTATACGTCATATAGTGATGCAATATAGCGTTATACATTATACCGTAATAGTATGTAACGTTATACTTCACATAGTAATGGAATATATAGTTATACCTTATAACGTAATAGTATATAACGTCCTACGTCATATAGTGGTGCAATATATCGTTATACGTTATAAGGTAATAGTATATAACGTTACACGTCATATTATGGTGCAATATAACGGTATACGTTATAACGTAATAGTATATGACGCTATACGTCATATAGTGATGCAGTATAGTGTTATAGGTTATAACTTAATAGTCTATATCGTTATACGTCATATAGTGATGAAATATAGCGTTATACGTTATAACGCAATAGTATAAAACGTTAGACATCATATAGAGATGCAATACATCGTTATACGTTATAACGTAATAGTACATAACGTTATACGTCATATAGTGATGCAATATAAAGTGATACGTCATATAGTCGTGCAATATATCGTTATACGTTATAACGTAATAGTATATAACGTTATACGAGATATAGACATGCAATATAACGGTATACGTTATAACGTAATAGTATCAACGTTATACGTCATATAGCGATTCATATAGTGAGGCAATATAAAGTTATACGTCATATAGTGGTGCAATATATCGTTATGCGTTATAACGTACTAGTATATAACGTTATACGTGATATAGAGATGCAATACAACGGTATACGTTATAACGTAATAGTATATGACGCTATACGTCATATAGTGATGCAGTATAGTGTTATAGGTTATAACGTAATAGTCTATATCGTTATACGTCATATAGTGATGCAATATAGCGTTATGCGTTATAACGTAATAGTATAAAACGTTAGACATCATATAGTGATGCAATATATCGTTATAGGTTATAACGTAATAGTATATTACGTTATACGTCATATAGTGATGCAATATAAAGTGATACGTCATATAGTGGTGCAATATATCGTTATACGTTATAACGTAATATTATATAACGTTATACTTCACATAGTGATGGAATATATAGTTATACCTTATAACGTAGTAGTATATAACGTTATACGTCATATAGTGATGCAGTATAACGTTATAGGTTATAAAGTAATAGTCTATATCGTTATACGTCATATAGTGATGCAATATAGCGTTATGCATTATAACGTAATAGTATGTAACGTTATACTTCACATAGTAATGGAATATATAGTTATACCTTATAACGTAATAGTATATAACGTTATACGTCATATAGTGATGCAATATAAAGTGATACGTCATATAGTCGTGCAATATATCGTTATACGTTATAACGTAATAGTATATAACGTTATACGAGATATAGAGATGCAATATAACGGTATACGTTATAACGTAATAGTATATGACGTTATACGTCATATAGTGATGCAGTATAAAGTGATACGTCATATGGTGGTGCAATATATCGTTATACGCTATAACGTAATAGTATATAACGTTATACGACATATAGAGATGCAATATAGAGTTATACGTCATATAGTGATGCAATATATCGTTATACGTTATAACGTAATAGTATATAACGTTATACGTGATATAGAGATGCAATATAACGGTATACGTTATAACGTAGTAGTATATAACGTTATACGTCATATAGAGATGCAATATAAAGTTATAAGTGATATAGTGGTGCAATATATCGTTATACGTTATAGCGAAATAGTCTATATCGTTATACGTCATATAGTGGTGCAATATATCGTTATACGTTATAACGTAACAGTATATAACGTTATACGTGATATATTGATGCAATATAACGGTATACGTTATAACGTTATAGTATATGACGCTATACGTCATATAGTGATGCAGTATAGTGTTATAGGTTATAACGTAATAGTGTATATCGTTATACGTCATATAGTGATGCAATATAGCGTTATACGTTATAACGTAATAGTATAAACCGTTAGACATCATATAGTGATGCAATACATCGTTATACGTTATAACGTAATAGTATATAACGTTATACATCATATAGTGATGCATTATAACGTTATAAGTGATATATCGATGCAACATAACGTTATAAGTGATATAGTGGTGCAATATAACGTTATACCTTATAACGTAATAGTATATAACGTTATACGCCATATAGTGATGCGGTACAACGTTATAGGTTATAACGTAATAGTATAAGACGTTATACGTCATATAGTGGTGCAATATATCGTTATACCTTATACCATAATAGTATATAAGGTTATACTTCATATAGTGATGCAATATATCGTTATACCTTATAACCTAATAGTATATAATGTTATACGTCATATAGTAATGCAATATAACGTTATACGTTATAACAGTATATGACGTTATACGTTATAACAGTATATGACGTTATACGTCATAAAGTGATGCAGTATAACGTTATAGGTAACAACGTAATAGTATATAACGTTATACGTCACATAGTGATGAAATATATCCTTATCCGTTATAACGTAGTAGTATGCAACGTTATACGTCATATAGTGGCGCAATATAACGCTATGCATTATAACGTAACAGTATATGACGTCATTCGGCATATAGTGATGCAATAGGTAGTCATACGTTATGGCGTAATACTCTATAACGTTATACGTTATAATGTAATAGTATATGACGTTATGCGTCATATAGTGATGCAATATAACGTTATAAGCGATATAGTGATACAACATAACGTTATGCGTTATAACGTTCTAAAACATAACATTATACTTCATATAGTGATGCAATATAACGTTATGCGTTATAGCGTTCTAGTATATAACGCTATACTTCATATAGTGATGCAACATACCGTTATAAGCGATATAGTGATGCTATATAACGTTATACCGTATAACGTAATAGTATATAACGTTATACATCATATAGTGATGCAGTACAACGTTATAGGTTATAATGTAATAGTATATGACGTTATACGTCATATAGTGGTGCAATATAACATCATAAGTGATATAGTGATGCAATATAACGTTATGCGTTATAACGTAATAGTATATAACGCTATACGTCACATAGTGATGCAATATATCGTTATACGTTGTAACGTAATACTCAATAACGTTATACGTCATATAGTGATGCATTATAACGTTATACTTCACATAGTGATGGAATATATAGTTATACCTTATTACGTAATAGTATATAACGTTATACGTCATATAGTGATGCAATATATCGTTATACGTTATAACGTAATAGTATATAACGGTATACGTCATACAGTGATGTAGTATAAAGTGATACGTCATATAGTGGTGCAATATATCGTTATACGCTATAACGTAATAGTATATAACGTTATACGTCATATAGTGATGCAATATAACGTTATACTTCACATAGTGATGGAATATATAGTTATACCTTATTACGTAATAGTATATAACCTTATACGTCATATAGTGATGCACTATAACGTTATAAGTGATATAGCGATGCATTATATCGTTATACCTTATAACGTAATAGTATATAACGTTATACGTCATATAGTTGTGCAGTATAACGTTATAGGTTATAACGTAATAGTATATAACGTTATACGTCATATAGAGAAGCAATGTAACGTTATACGTTATAGCGTAATAGTCTATATCTTGTACTTCACATAGTCATGGAATATATCGTTATACGTCATATAGTGGTGCATTATATCGTTATACGTTATAACGTAATATTATATAACGTTATACTTCACATAGTGATGGAATATATAGTTATACCTTATAACGTAGAAGTATATAACGTTATACGTTATATATTGATACAATATAACGTTATACGTTATAACGTAATAGTATATAACGTTATACGTCATATAGAGAAGCAATGTAACGTTATACGTTATAACGTAATAGTCTATATCGTTATACTTCACATAGTGATGGAATATATCGTTATACGTGAAATTGTGGTGCAATATATCGTTATACGTTATAACGTAATATTATATAACGTTATACTTCACATAGTGATGGAATATATAGTTATACCTTATAACGTAGTAGTATATAACGTTATACGTCATATAGTGATGTAGTATAACGTTATAGGTTATAAAGTAATAGTCTATATCGTTATACGTCATATAGTGATGCAATATAGCGTTATACATTATACCGTAATAGTATGTAACGTTATACTTCACATAGTAATGGAATATATAGTTATACCTTATAACGTAATAGTATATAACGTCCTACGTCATATAGTGGTGCAATATATCGTTATACGTTATAAGGTAATAGTATATAACGTTACACGTCATATTATGGTGCAATATAACGGTATACGTTATAACGTAATAGTATATGACGCTATACGTCATATAGTGATGCAGTATAGTGTTATAGGTTATAACTTAATAGTCTATATCGTTATACGTCATATAGTGATGAAATATAGCGTTATACGTTATAACGCAATAGTATAAAACGTTAGACATCATATAGAGATGCAATACATCGTTATACGTTATAACGTAATAGTACATAACGTTATACGTCATATAGTGATGCAATATAAAGTGATACGTCATATAGTCGTGCAATATATCGTTATACGTTATAACGTAATAGTATATAACGTTATACGAGATATAGACATGCAATATAACGGTATACGTTATAACGTAATAGTATCAACGTTATACGTCATATAGCGATTCATATAGTGAGGCAATATAAAGTTATACGTCATATAGTGGTGCAATATATCGTTATGCGTTATAACGTACTAGTATATAACGTTATACGTGATATAGAGATGCAATACAACGGTATACGTTATAACGTAATAGTATATGACGCTATACGTCATATAGTGATGCAGTATAGTGTTATAGGTTATAACGTAATAGTCTATATCGTTATACGTCATATAGTGATGCAATATAGCGTTATGCGTTATAACGTAATAGTATAAAACGTTAGACATCATATAGTGATGCAATATATCGTTATAGGTTATAACGTAATAGTATATAACGTTATACGTCATAAAGTGATGCAATATCAAGTGATACGTCATATAGTGGTGCAATATAGTGGTGCAATTATATATATATATATAATTATACGCTATAAGGTAATAGTATATAACGTTATACGACATATAGAGATGCAATATAGAGTTATACGTCATATAGTGGTGCAATGTATCGTTATACGTTATAACGCAATAGTATATAACGTTATACATCATATAGTGATGCATTATAACGTTATAAGTGATATATCGATGCAACATAACGTTACAAGTGATATAGTGGTGCAATATAACGTTATACATTATAACGTAATAGTATATAACGTTATACGCCATATAGTGATGCGGTACAACGTTATAGGTTATAACGTAATAGTATATGACGTTATACGTCATATAGTGATGCAATATAAAGTTATACGTCATATCGTGATGCAATATAACGTTATCCGTTATAACGTAATAGTATATAAGGTTATACTTCATATAGCGATGCAATATAACGTTATAAGTTACAACGAAATAGTATCAACGTTATACGTCATATAGCGATTCAATAATACGTTATACGTCATATAGAGATGCAATATAACGTTATTCGTTATAACGTAATGGTCTATATATTTATACGTCATGTAGTGAGGCAATATAAAGTTATACGTCATATAGTGGTGCAATATATCGTTATGCGTTATAACGTACTAGTATATAACGTTATACTTCATATAGTGAAGCAATATAACGTTATACGTTATAACAGTATATGTTGTTATACGTCATATAGTGGTGCAGTATAACGTTATAGGTAATAACGTAATTGTATATAACGTTATACGTCATATAGTGATTGCAGTACAACGTTATAGGTTATAACGTAATAGTATATGACGTTATACGTCATATAGTGGCGCAATATAACGTTATAAGTGATATAGTGATGCAATATAACGTTATACCTTATAACGTAATAGTATATATCGTTATACGTCATATAGTGTTGCAATACAACGTTATAGGTTATAACGTAATAGTATATGACGTTATACGTCATATAGTGGCGCAATATAACGTTATAAGTGATATAGTGATGCAATATAACGATATACCTTATAACGTAATAGTATATAACGTTATACGTCATATAGTGATGCAGTACAACGTTATAGGTTATAACGTAATAGTATATGACGTTATACGTCATATAGTGGTGCAATATATCGTTATACCTTATAACGTAATTGTATATAAGGTTATACTTCATGTAGTGATGCAATATATCGTTATACCTTATAACGTAATAGTATATAACGTTATACGTCACATAGTGATGCAATATATCGTTATACGTTATAACGTAAGAGTATATGACGTTATTCGTCATATAGTGATGCAATATATAGTCATACGTTATAGCGTAATACTCTATAACGTTATACGTTAAAATGTAATAGTATGTGACGTTATGCGTCATATAGTGATGCAATATAACGTTATAAGTGATATAGTGAAGCAATATAACGCTATACGTTATAACGTAATAGTTCATAACGTTATACGTCATATAGGGATGCTATATAACGTTATAAGTGATATAGTGATGCAATATAACATTATAAGTTATAACGTAATAGTACAAACGTTATACATCATATAGTGATGCAATATAACGTTATAAGTGATATAGTGAAGCAATATAACGTTATGCGTTATAACGTAATAGTATAAATCGTTATACGATATAAGGTAATACTCTATAACGCTATACGTTATAACGTAATAGTTCATAACGTTATACGTCATATAGTGATGCAATATAACGTTATAAGTGATATAGTGATGCAATATAACGCTATACGTTATAACGTAATAGTTCATAACGTTATACGTCATATAGGGATGCTATATAACGTTATAAGTTATATTGTGATGCAATATAACGTTATGCGTTATGACGTAATAGTATATAACGTTATACGTCACATAGTGATGCAATATATCGTTATACGTTGTAACGTAATACTCCATAACGATATACGTCATATAGTAATGCAATATAACGTTATACGTTAAACCGTGATAGTCTAAATCGTCATACGATATAAGGTAATACTCTGTAACGCTATATGTTATAACGTAATAGTTCATATCGTTATACGTCATATAGGGATGCTATACAACGTTATAAGTGATATAGTGATGCAATATAACGTTATACCTTATAACGTAATAGTATATAACGTTATACGTCATATATCGATGCAGTACATCGTTATAGGTAATAACGTAATGGTATATGACGTTATGCGTCCTATAGTGGTGCAATATATCGTTATTCCTTATAATGTAATAGTATATAAGGTTATACTTCATATAGGGATGCAATATATCGTTATACCTTATAACGTAATAGTATATAAGGTTATACTTCATATAGTGATGCAATATATCGTTATACCTTATAACGTAATAGTATATAATGTTATACGTCATATAGTGACGCAGTATAACGTTATAGGTTGTAACGTTATACGTCATATGGTAATGTTTCACGTCCCGCTTCCGCACGTGACGCCACGAACCAATAACTTATGAATAATTAAACACGACCAATAATAATAAATTAACTAATAACTAACCAATCAAAATAAAAAGAATTATACGACAGACAATCAAAATGAAATAAATGAATCAATAAGGAGAAACACTACAACCAATTAGCAATGACATATAAAATACATATAAAATGAAATAATTAAATGAACCAATGAATAAATCAAGCCGCGATTCAAATGTATGAGTTTTGTCTGCGAAAACACATGTATATACACACACGTGTATGCATATCTGTATGTGTGACCTACTTCGTGAATCTGAATAATTGGTAATCTAATAAAATATAAAAGAAATAAAATATACTACACTACATCCGCAATCTAATAAAAGTGAAAATTGTATACAAGATTACTCTGCGACACACACATATATAGATATACACATGCGTACGCGTATCTTTCGGAAAAATTCATAATATATATATATATATATATATATATATATATATATATATGTATGTATACGTTATTAAACCATTAAAACGCAAAGAAATAAATATATAGAATTACATTTCTACGAACCTAGAGAATTATATACGAAATCCACATTATGGAATCTTCAACCAATTAACGATATGAGAAACAATGAGAATAACAATACACGCACATATACATATGCATATATATATTTTACATAATGGAAAATTACATTGTGAAATGTATATATATATACAAATATTATTATATCGAACAACTACTCATCTAATATACAAAACCACCTTGTAAAAATTACATTACTGAACATTCAACTAAACCAACTGAAGATTTAGTATAATAATATATAATAATATAATAATATATATATATACATAGATATCTGAAATATCCGCGTTGTATATAACCAGAAACAATACAAATGTCACACGACTTCTTCAACAACTTCGACTCTTCGTTCCTGCCGACAACACCTCACTCGATGACTGCGTCTTCTAGGGCCACTTACGGATTCTTTATAATTCTTCTTCTTCTTGCACTGAAATATCATATGCAGTGAATAAAATACGAAAGAAACAGGATGAACTAAATAAAAGAAATCATAACAAGATACACACCGAGATAGCCCGCATGGGAACCTCTGACAAAGATACCTCCGTATCTATCATTAAACGCATAATAATCAAGATGCACAAACCACATTTGGAAGTCGACACCACTCACAGCGTGCCAATGCAAGGGAGGAAAACGAATGAAATTGTATTTCGTGAAGACGTTTCACCATTTTCCATAGATCAGAAACTGGAGTTACACAACTAATAACCTAATAACAAGAAAGTAATATAAAATATACACGATTTAATATATAGCAAATATGGACATATAAAGCTACAAGGAGCAAAATATATCTCATATTGTCAAATAAAACCAAATTGTCAAAATATCATCAGGACACGACGCCAACGAAGGTGCCACTGTGCCTATTTGGATGGAAAACCGCCACTTCAGCATCATCCCTCGCACATATTCACACACGCACGTCGATCACGTCATCTCGTACCAGTCACATATCTTCTTCCTCTTGCGCTAATACAAATTCACAAGTTTAAGGAAACAAACAACATGCGAAACGAGACAGAATACTAAAAACACACTCACACAGTTCGCACAGGCGCGGACGCTTTTGTGTCCATGACTCAACATAACCTGTAATCATCAAACTCCACGTTCTCTCATGGAAACTCTAAAAACCTGCAGCATTGCGATTCCCACCGGAACGAACTGTCAAGTGACTGTCATCCCATTGGGTATGTCATTATAAAAAGCGTAGCGACACAATTCAAATCGGAATAATCGTTACCAGTTAGAATAAAAGAGAGTAATTGTTAGCGGGTCAGTTGAATAAAAGAGTAAGAGAGTAATTGTTAGCGTTCGGGAGAATTTAGCGAAAAATAAAATAGAGAGAGTAATTGATAGCGTTCGGGAGAATTTAGCGAAAAATAAAGAAGAGTCAGATTAATTGTTAGCGTTAGCGTTAGCGATTAATTGTTAGTGGTTCAGTCAGAACAATGAGAGTAATTGTGAAGAGAGAGTAACTGCCATTAGTTGGTTGAGTTAGAATATAGTCAGAGAAATTGTTAGCGTTCGGGAGAATTTAACGAAATTAAAGAAACGTAATTCAGTTAGAATAAAGAAATAGGATAGAGCAATTGTGATTAGTTGGTTCAGGAGAATTTAGCGAAAATAAGGAGAGTAATTGTTAGTCGTTCAATTGAATTTGAGTGAGTCTGATATCAGTTCGTTCAGTTGATTTAATTAGAATTTAAGTTAGGATTAGAGAATAATTGTTCGTTCCAGTTCGAGTTTAAGAGTTACGAGATATAAATGTTATTAGTCAGTTCGAATTATAAAATAATTGTTATTAGTCTGTTAGAATTAAAACAATAGTTGGCTCAAGTTTTGTGTTAGTATTTCGAATTGTTAAACAAGTCCGGACACACTGTTGTTTATACTGTTCAAGTTAAATAAAGATTAAAACAAAAAATTATAGAAGTGTCAATCTTTATAAAACCGGAATCACCCAGCGGTCTGCCCGTTCATCAGCGGAGGCCAACGTCAGGTGAGTCAACTTTACATTATTAGTATTAATTAATAATTAAAATAATAAATAATATCAATAATTAGTATAATTCGTCATTAATTCCGCCATTAATAATTATTTATAGTATAACTGTTTATTCCAAACAATCCTCTCCCCTGCTAGTATTCCTGCGCATAGCAGGTTAGCCGAAACGTGGAGATTGTTGACCAGTGGCCTAAACTCCAATCAACGCTACATAATCTAACAAGAAATATCTAATTGAAACAGTCCTTAGACTGTTTCTGGTGGCAGCGACTACTACATTGTTTAAAATTTCAAAATTTGGATAGCGAAACGTAAGAAATGCAATATAACGTTATACGTTATAACAGTATCTGACGTTATACGTCATATAGTGATGCAGTATAAAGTTATAGGTAATAACGTAATAGTACATAACGTTATACGTCACATAGTGAAGAAATATACCGTTAACCGTTATAACGTAATATTGTATAACGTTATACGTCATATAGAGATGCAATATAATGTTATACGTTATAACGTAATATTCTATATCGTTATACGTCAAATAGCGATGCAGTATAATGTTATAGGTTATAACGTAATAGTATCTAACGTTATACGTCATATAGTGATGCAATATAGCGTTATACGTTATAACGTAATGTTATATAACGTTAGACATCATACAGTGATGCAATATATCGTTATACGTTATAACGTAATAGTATATAACGTTATACGTCATATAGAGATGCAATATAAAGTTATACGTCATATAGTGATGCAATATAACGTTATAAGTGAAATAGTGATGCAATATATCGTTATACCTTATAACGTAATAGTATACAGCGTTATACGTCATACAGAGATGCAATATAAAGTTATACGTCATATAGTGATGCAACATAGCGTTATACGTTATAACGTAATAGTATATAACGTTATACGTCATATAGTGATGCGATATATCGTTATACGTTATAACGTAACAGTATATAACGTTATACGTCACATAGTAATGCAATATGTCGCTATACGTTATAACGTAATACTCCATAACGTTATACGTGATATACTGATGCAATATAACGTTATACGTCATATAGAGATGCAATATAATGTTATATATTATAACGTAATATTCTATATCGTTATACATCAAATAGCGATGCAGTATAAGGTTATAGGTTATAACGTAATAGTATCTAACGTTATACGTCATATAGTGATGCAATATAGCGTTATACGTTATAACGTAATATTATATAACGTTAGACATCATACAGTGATGCAATATATCGTTATACGTTATAACGTAATAGTATATAACGTTATACGTCATATAGAGATGCAATATAAAGTTATACGTCATATAGTGATGCAATATAACGTTATAAGTGAAATAGTGATGCAATATATCGTTATACCTTATAACGTAATAGTATACAGCGTTATACGTCATACAGAGATGCAATATAAAGTTATACGTCATATAGTGAGGCAACATAGCGTTATACGTTATAACGTAATAGTATATAACGTTATACGTCATATAGTGATGCAATATAAAGCGATACGTCATATAGAGATGAAATATAACGGTATACGTCATAACGTAATAGTGTATAACGTTATACGTCCTATAGTGATGCAATATAAAGTTATAAGTCATATAGTGGTGCAATATAAAGTTATAAGTCATATCATGATGCAATATCACATTATACGTTATAATAGTACATAACGTTATGCGTCATATATTGATGAAATATAACGTTATAAGTGACATTGTGATACAATACATCGTTATACTTTATAACGTAATAGTATATAACGTTATACGACATATAGAGATGCAATATAAAGTTATACGTCATATAGTGATGCAATATGGCGTTATACGTTATAACGTAATAGTATATAACGTTAGACATCATATAGTGGTGCAATATATCGTTATACGTTATAACGTAATAGTATATGACGTTATACGTCATATAGTGATGCAATATAGTGTTATGCGTCATATAGTTATGCAGTGTCGCGTTGTACGTTATAACGTAATAGTATATAACGTTAGACATCATATAGTGACGCAATATATCGTTATATGTTATAACGTAACAGTATATAACTTTACACGTCATATATAGATGCAATATAATGTGATACGTCATATAGTGGTGCAATACATCGTTATACGTTATAAAGTAATAGTATATTACGTTATACGTCATATAGTAATGCTATATGACGCTATACGTTATAACGTAGTACTCCATAACGTTATACGTGATATAGTGATGCAATATAACGTTGTATGCGATATAGTTATGCAATATAACGTTATGCATTATAACGTAATATTATATAAGGTTATACTGCATATAGTGATGCAATATAACGTTGTAACTGACATAGAGATGCAATATAACGTTATGCGTTATGACGTAATATTATATAAGGTTATACTTCATTTAGTGATGAAACATAACATTATAAATTATAACGTAATAGTATAAACGTTATACGTCATATAGTGATGCAATAATACGTTATACGTCATATAGAGATGCAATATAACGTTATACGGTATAACGTAATAGTATATAACGTTATACCACACATAGTGATGGAATATATAGTTATACCTTATAACGTAATAGTATATAACGTTATACGTCATATAGTGATGCAATATAACGTTATAAGTGATATAGTGATGCAATACATCGTTATACCTTATAAGGTAATAGTATATAACGTTATACGTCATATAGTAATGCAACATAACGTTATACGTTATAAAAGTATATGACGTTATACGTCAATTCGTGATGCAGTATAACGTTATATGTAATAACGTAATAGTATATAACGTTATACGTCACATAGTGAGGAAATATATCGTTATCCGTTATAACGTAATACTATATAACGTTATATGTCATATAGTGATGCAGTACATCGTTATACCTTATATCGTAATAGTATATAAGGTTATACTTCATATAGTGATGCAATATATCGTTGTACCTTATAACGTAAGATTATATAAGGTTATACTTCATATAGTGATGCAATATATCGATATACCTTATAACGTAATAGTATATAACGCTATACGTCATATAGTGACGCAGTATAACGTTATAGGTTGTAACGTAATACGCCATAACGTTATACGTCATATAGTAAAGCAATATAACGTTATAAGTTATAACGTAATAGCATAAACGTTATACGTCATATAGTGTTGCAATATAACGTTATAAGTCATATAGTGATGCAGTACATCGTTATAGGTTATAACGTAATGGTATATGACGTTAAAAGTCATATAGTGGTGCAATATGTCGTTATACCTTATAACGTAATAGTATATAAGGTTATACTTCATATAGTTATGCAATATATCGTTATACCTTGTAACGTAATAGTATATAAGGTTATACTTCATATAGTGATGCAATATGTCGTTATACGTTGTAACGTAGTACTCCATATCGTTATACGACATATATTAATGCAATATAACGTTAGACGTTATAGCAGTATATGACGTTATACGTCATATAGTGATGCAGTACAACGTCATAGGTTATAACGTAATAGTATATGACGTTATACGTCATATTGTGGTGCAATATAACGTTGTAAGTGATATAGTGATGCAATGTAATGTTATGCGTTATAACGTAATAGTACATAACGTTATACGTCATATAGTGATGCAGTACAACGTTATGGGTTATAACGTAATAGTATATGACGTTATACGTGATATAGTGATGCAATATATCGTTATACCCTATAACGTAATAGTATATAAGGTTATACTTCATATAGCGATGCAGTATATCGTTATACCTTATAACGTAATTGTATATAAGGTTGTACTTCATATAGTGATGCAGTATAACGTTATAGGTTGTAACGTAATACTCCATATCGTTATACGTCATATAGTAATGCAATATAACGTTAGACGTTATAACAGTATATGACGTTATACGTCATATAGTGATGCAGTACAACGTTATAGGTTATAACGTAATAGTATATGACGTTATACGACATATAGTGGTGCAATATAACGTTATAAGTGATATAGTGATGCAATGTAACGTTATGCGTTATAACGTAATACTCCATAACTTGATACGGCATATACTAATGCAATATAACGTTATAAGTGATATAGTGATGCAATATAACGTTAAAAGTTGTAACGTAACAGTATAAAAGATATACATCACATAGTGATGCAATATAACGTTATAAGTGATATAGTGAAGCAATATAACGTTATGCGTTATAACGTAATAGTGTAAATCCTTATACGATATAAGGTAATACTCTATAACGCTATACGTTATAACGTAATAGTTCATAATGTTATACGCCATATAGGGATGCTATATAACGTAATAAGTGATATAGTGATGCAATATAACGTTATACCTTATAACGTAATAGTATATAACGTTATACGTCATATAGTGATGCAGTACAACGTTATAGGTTATAACGCAATAGTATATGACGTTATACGTCATATAGTGTTGCAATATATCGTCATACCTTATAACGTAATAGTATATAAGGTTATACGTCATATAGTGATGCAATATATCGTTATACCTTATAACGTAATAGTATATAACGTTATACGTCATATAGTGACGCAGTATAACTTTATCGGTTGTAACGTAATACGCCATAACGTTATACGTCATATAGTAATGCAATATAACGTTATAAGTTATAACGTAATAGTATAAACGTTATACGTCATATAGTGTTGCAATATAACGTTATGAGTCATATAGTGATGCAGTACATCGTTATAGGTTATAACGTAAAGGTATATAACGTTATACGTCATATAGTGATGCAGTACAACGTTATAGGTTATAACGTAGTAGTATATGACGTTATACGTCATATACTAATGCAATATAACGTTATAAGTGATATAGTGATGCAATATAACGTTAAAAGTTGTATCGTAACAGTATAAACGATAAACATCACATAGTGATGCAATATAACGTTATAAGTGATATAGTGAAGCAATATAACGTTATGCGTTATAACGTAATAGTATACAACGTTATACTTCACATAGTGATGGAATATATAGTTATACCTTATAACGTAATAGTATAAAAGGTTATAAATCATATAGTGATGCAATATAACGTTATAAGTTATAACGTAATTGTATAAACGTTATACGTCATATAGTGATGCAATAATACTTTATACGTCATATACAGATGCAATATAACGTTATACGTTATGACGTAATAGTCTATATCATTATACTTCACATAGTGATGGAATATATCGTTATATGTCATATAGTGGTGCAATATATCGTTATACGTTATAACGAAATATTATATAACGTTATACTTCACATAGTGATGCAATAGAGCGTTATACGTTATAACGTAATAGTATATAACGTTATTCATCATATAGTGGTGCAATATGTCGTTATACGTTATAACGTAATGGTGTATAACGTTAGACATCATATAGTGATGCAATATATCGTTATACGTTATAACGTAATAGTATATAACGTTATACTTCACATAGTGATGCAGTATAGCGTTATGCGTTATAACGTAATAGTATATAACGTTATTCATCTTATAGTGATGCAATATATCGTTATACGTCATATAGAGATGCAATATAACGTTATACGTTATAACGTAATAGTATACGACTTTATACTTCACATAGTGATGGAATATATAGTTATACCTTATAACGTAATAGTATAAAAGGTTATACATCATATAGTGATGCAATATAACGTTATACGCTATAACGTAATAGTCTATATATTTAATCGCCATATAGTGAGGCAATATAAAGTTATACGTTATAAAAGTATATGACGTTATACGTCCATTAGTGATGCAGTATAACGTTATAGGTAATAACGTAATAGTATAAACGTTATACGTCATATAGTGATGCAATATGACGTTATACGTCATATGGTGATGCAATATAACGTTGTAAGTGATATACTGATGCAATATAACGTTATGCGTTATAACGTAATAGTATACAACGTTATACTTCACATAGTGATGGAATATAAAGTTATACCTTATAACGTAATAGTATAAAAGGTTATACATCATATAGTGATGCAATATAACGTTATAAGTTGTAACGTAATAGTATAAACGTTATACGTCATATAGTGATGCAATAATACGTTATACGTCATACAGAGATGCAATATAACGTTATACGTTATGACGTAATAGTCTATATATTTATACGTCATATAGTGAGGCAATATAAAGTTATACGTCATATAGTGGTGCAATATATCGTTTTGCGTTATAACGTAATAGTATATAACGTTATACTTCACATAGTGATGTAATATATAGTTATACCTTATAACGTAATAGTATAAACGTTATACGTCATATTCTGGTGCAATATGACGTTATACGTCATATAGAGATGCAATATAAAGTTATACGTTGTAACTTAACAGTCTATATCATTATACGTCATATAGAGATACAATATAACGTTATAGGTGATATAGTGATGCATTATATCGTTATACCTTATAACGTAATAGTATATAACGTTGTACGTCATATAGCGATGCTGTATAACGTTATAGGTTATAACGTAATAGTATATAACGTCACACGTCACATAGTAATGCATTATGTCGTTATACGTTATAAGGTAATACTCCATAACGTTATACGTGATATAGTGATGCGATATAAAGTTATACGTCATATAGAGATGCAATATAACGGTATACGTTATAACGTAATAGTATACAACGTTATACTTCACATAGTGATGGTATATATAGTTATACCTTATAACGTAGTAGTATAAAAGGTTATACATCATATAGTGATGCAATATATCGTTATAAGTTATAACGTAATAATATAAACGTTATACGTCATGTAGTGGTGCAATATAACGTTATACGTTATAACGTAATAGTCTATATCATTATACTTCACATAGTGATGGAATATATCGTTATATGTCATATAGTGGTGCAATATATCTTTATACGTTATAACGAAATATTATATAACGTTATACTTCACATAGTGATGCAATAGAGCGTTATACGTTATAACGTAATAGTAATATAACGTTATTCATCATATAGTGGTGCAATATGTCGTTATACGTTATAACGTAATGGTGTATAACGTTAGACATCATATAGTGATCCAATATATCGTTATACGTTATAACGTAATAGTATATAACGTTATACTTCACATAGTGATGCAGTATAGCGTTATGCGTTATAACGTAATAGTATATAACGTTATTCATCTTATAGTGATGCAATATATCGTTATACGTCATATAGAGATGCAATATAACGTTATACGTTATAACGTAATAGTATACAACGAGATACTTCACATAGTGATGGAATATATAGTTATACCTTATAACGTAATAGTATAAAAGGTTATACATCATACAGTGATGCAATATAACGTTATAAGTTGTAACGTAATAGTATAAACGTTATACGTCATATAGAGATGCAATATAACGTTATAAGTGATATAGTGATGCATTATATCGTTATACCTTATAACGTAACAGTATATAACGTTGTACGTCATATAGCGATGCTGTATAACGTTATAGGTTATAACGTAATAGTATATAACGTCACACGTCACATAGTAATGCATTATGTCGTTATACGTTATAAGGTAATACTCCATAACGTTATACGTGATATAGTGATGCGATATAAAGTTATACGTCATATAGAGATGCAATATAACGGTATACGTTATAACGTAATAGTATACAACGTTATACTTCACATAGTGATGGAATATATAGTTATACCTTATAACGTAATAGTATAAAAGGTTATACATCAAATAGTGATGCAATATATCGTTATAAGTTATAACGTAATAGTATAAACGTTATACGTCATATAGTGGTGCAATATAACGTTATACGTTATAACGTAATAGTCTATATCATTATACTTCACATAGTGATGGAATATATCGTTATACGTCATATAGTGGTGCAATATATCGTTATACGTTATAACGAAATATTATATAACGTTATACGTCATATAGTGACGCAATATAACGTTGTACGTCATAACGTAATAGTATATAACGTTAAACGTCATATAGAGATGCAATATAACGTTATACGTTATAACGTAATAGTCTATATCATTATACTTCACATAGTGATGGAATATATCGTTATATGTCATATAGTGGTGCAATATATCGTTATACGTCATAACATAATATTATATAACGTTATACGTCACATAGTGATGCAATATAGTGTTATACGTTATAACGTGATAGTATATAACGTGATTCATCATATAGTGGTGCAATATATCGTTATACGTTATAACGTAATGGTGTATAACGTTAGACATCATATAGTGATGCAATTTAACGTTATAAGTTTTAACGTAATAGTATCAACGTTATACGTCATATAGTGATTCAATAATACGTTATACGTCATACAGAGATGCAATATAACGTTATACGTTATAACGTCATAGTCTATATCGCTATACGTCATATAGTGATGCAATATAAAGTTATACGTCATATAGAGATGCAATATAACGGTATACGTTATAACGTAATAGTATACAGCGTTATACTTCATATAGTGATGCAATAATACGTTATACGTCTTATAGAGATGCAATATAACGTTATACGTTATAACGTAATAGTATATACAATTATAAGTCATATACTGAGGTGATATAAAGTTATACGTCATATAGTGGTGCAATATATCGTTATGCCTTATAACGTAATAGTATATGACGTTATACGTCGTATAGTGATGCAATATAACGTTGTAAGTGATATATTCATGCAATATATCATTATACCTTATAACGTAATAGTATATAACGTTATACGTCATATAGTTATGCAGTATAACGTTATAGGTTATAACGTATTAGTATATAACGTTATACGTCACGTAGTAGTGCAATATGTCGCTATACGTTATAACGTAATACTTTATAACATTATACGTTATATAGTGATACAATATAACGTTGTACGTTATAACGTAATAGTATATAACGTTAAACGTTATATAGAGATGCAATATGACGTTATACGTTATAACGTAATAGTCTATATCATTATACTTCACATAGTGATGGAATATACCGTTATACGTCATATAGTGGTGCAATATATGGTTATACGTTATAACGTAATATTATATAACGTTAGACATCATATAGTGATGCAATATATCGTTATACGTTATAATGTAATAGTATATAACGTTATACGTCATATAGAGATGCAATATAACGGTATACGTTATAAAGTAATAGCATACAACGTTGTACTTCACATAGTGAAGGAATATATAGTTATACCTTATAACGTAATAGTATAAAAGGTTATGCATCATATAGTGATGCAATATAACGTCATAAGTTATAACGTAATCGTATAAACGTTATACGTCATATAGTGATGCAATAATACGTTATACGTCATGTAGAGATGCAATATAACGTTATAAGTGATATAGTGATGCAATATATCGTTATACCTTATAACGTAATAGTATATAGCGTTATGCGTCATATCGTGATGCAGCGTAGCGTCATAGGTTATAACGTAATAGTCTATATCGTTATACGTCATATAGTGATGCAATATAGCGTTATACGTTATAACGTAATAGTATATAACGGTAGATATCATATAGTGATGCAAGACATCGATATACGTCATAACGTAATTGTATGTAACGTTATACGTGATATAGTGATGCAATATAAAGTTATACGTCATATAGTGGTGCAAAATATCGTTATTCGTTATAACCTAAAAGTATATAACGTTATATTTCACATAGTGATGGAATATATAGTTATACCTTGTAACGTAATAGTATATAACGTTATACGTGATATAGTGATGCAGTATAGCGTTATAGGTTATAACGTAGTATTATATAACGTCACACGTCACATAGTAATGCATTATGTCGTTATAAGTTATAACGTAATAGTATATAAAGTTAGACATCATATAGTGATGCAATACATCGTTATACGTTATAACGTAATAGTATATAACGTTATACGTCATATAGTGATGAAATATAAAGTGATACGTCATATAGTGGTGCAATATATCGTTGTACGCTATAACGTAATAGTATATAACGTTATACGACATATAGAGATTCAATATAGAGTTATACGTCACATAGCGGTGCAATATAAAGTTATGCGTCATATAGAGATGCAATATAACGGTATACGTTATAACGTAATAGTATATGACGTTATACGTCATATAGTGATGCAATATAATGTTATACGTCATATCGTGGTGCAATATAACTTTATACGTTATAACGTAACAGTATATGACGTTATACGTCGTATAGTGATGCAATATAACGTTGTATGTGATATAGTGATGCAATATAACGTTATGCGTTATAACGTAATATTATATAAGGTTTATACTTCATATAGTGATGCAATAATACGTTATACGTCTTATACAGATGCAATAGCGTTATACGTTATAACGTAATACGCCATAACGTTATACGTGACATAGTGATTTCATATAACGTTATAAGTTATAACGTAATAGTATAAACGTTATACGTCATATAGTGATGCAATAATACGTTATACGGCATATAGAGATGCAATATAAAGTTATACGTCATATAGAGATGTAATATAACGTTATACGTTATAACGTAATAGTATATGACGTTATACGTCATGTAGTGATGCAATATAGTGTTATGCGTCATATAGTTATGCAATGTAGCGTTATACGTTATAACGTAATAGTATATAACGTTAGACATCATATATTGGTGCAATATAACGTTATAAGTTATAACGTAATAGCATAAACGTTATACGTCATATAGTGATGCAATAATACGTTATACGTCATATAGAGATGCAATATGAAGTTATACGTCATATAGAGATGCAATATAACGTTATAAGTTATAGCGTAATAGTATATAACGTTATACGTCATATAGAAATGCAATATAATGTTATACGTTATAACGTAATACTCCATAACGTTATACGCGATATAGTGATGCAATATAACGTTATACGTTATAACGTAACAGTATATTCGTCATATAGTGATGCAATATAACGTTCTAAGTGATATAGTCATGCAATATAACATTATACCTTATAACGTAAAAGTACATAACGTTATGCGTCATATAGTTATGCAGTATAACGTTATAGGTTATAACGTAATAGTATATAACGTTAAACGTCACATAGTAGTGCAATGTGTCGCTATACGTTATAACGTAATACTTCATAACGTTATACGTTATATAGTGATACAATATAACGTTATACGTTATAACGTAATAGTATATAACGTTAAACGTCATACAGAGATGTAATATAACGTTATACGTTATAACGCAATAGTCTATATCGTTATACGTCATATAGAGATGCAATACAAAGTTATACGTCATATAGAGATGCAATATAACGTTATACGTTATAACGTAATAGTATATGACGTTATACGTCATGTAGTGATGCAATATAATGTTATGCGTCATATAGTTATGCAATGTAGCGTTATACGTTATAACGTAATAGTATATAACGTTAGACATCATATAGTGATGCAATATAACGTTATAAGTTTTAACGTGATAGTATCAACGTTATACGTCATATAGTGATGCAATAATACGTTATACGTCATACAGAGGTGCAATATAACGTTATACGTTATATCCTAATAGTCTATATCGTTATACGTCATACAGTGATGCAATATAGCATTATATGTTATAACGTAATAGTATATAACGTTAGACATCATATAGTGATGCAATACATCGTTATACGTTATAACGTAATAGTATATAACGTTATACGTCATGTAGTGATGCAATATAGTGTTATGCGTCATATAGTTATGCAATGTAGCGTTATACGTTATAACGTAATAGTATATAACGTTAGACATCATATATTGGTGCAATATAACGTTATAAGTTATAACGTAATAGTATAAACGTTATACGTCACATAGTGATGCAATAACACGTTATGCGTCATATAGAGATGCAATATAAAGTTATACGTCATATAGTGGTGCAATATGTCGTTATGCGATATAAAGTAATAGTATATAACGTTATACGTCATATAGTGATGCAATATATCGTTATGCGTTATAACGTAATAGTATATAACGTTATACGTCATATAGTGTTGCAATATAACGTTATACGTCATACAGTGGTGCAATATCCCGTTATGCGTTATAACTTAATAGTATAAACGTTATACGTCATATAGTGATGCAATAATACGTTATACGGCATATAGAGATGCAATATAAAGTTATACGTCATATAGAGATGCAATATAACGTTATACGTTATAACGTCATAGTATATGACGTTATACGTCATGTAGTGATGCAATATAGTGTTATGCGTCATATAGTTATGCAATGTAGCGTTATACGTTATAACGTAATAGTATATAACGTTAGACATCATATATTGGTGCAATATAACGTTATAAGTTATAACGTAATAGTATAAACGTTGTACGTCACATAGTGATGCAATAATACGTTATACGTCATATAGAGATGCAATATAACGTTATAAGTTATAGCGAAATAGTATATAGCGTTATACGTCACATAGTAATGCAATATATCGCTATACGTCATAACGTAATACTCCATAACGTTATACGTGACATAGTGATTTCATATAACGTTATAAGTTATAACGTAATAGTATAAACGTTATACGTCATATAGTGATGCAATAATACGTTATACGTCATATAGAGATGCAATATAAAGTTATACGTCATATAGAGATGCAATATAACGTTATACGTTATAACATAATAGTATATGACGTTATACGTCATATAGTGATGCAATATAATGTTATGCGTCATATAGTTATGCAATGTAGCGTTATACGTTATAACGTAATAGTATATAACGTTAGACATCATATAGTGGTGCAAAATATCGTAATACGTTATAACGTAATAGTATATAACGGTATACGTCATATAGTGATATAATATAAAGTGATACGTCATATAGTGGTGCAATATATCGTTATACGCTATAACGTAACAGTATATAACGTTATACGTCATATAATGATACAATATAACGTTATGCGTCATATGGAGATGCAATATAACGTTATGCGTTATAACGTATTATTCTATATCGTTATACGTCATATAGAGATGCAATATAACGTTATAAGTGATATAGTGATGCAATATATCGTTATACCTTATAACGTAATAGCATATAACGTTATACGTCATATAGTGATGCAGCATAACGTTATAGGATATAACGTAAGAGTATATAACTTTTTACGTCACATAGTAATGCAATATGTCGCTATACGATATAACGTTAATACGTTATACGATAATACGTTATACGATAACGCTATGCGATAATACGTTATAAAGTAACAGTATATTACGCTATACGTCATATAGTGATGCAATATAACGTTATAAGTTATAACGTAATAGTATAAACGTTATGCGTCATATAGTGATGCAAAAATACGTTATACGTCATATAGAGATGCAATATAACGTTATACGTTATAACGTAATAGTCTATATATTTATACGTCATATAGTGATGCAATATAAAGTTATACGTCATACAGTGGTGCAATATATCGTTATCCGTTATAACGTAAAGGTATATAACGTTATACTTCACATAGTGATGGAATATATAGTTGTACCTTATAACGTAACACTATATGACGTTATACGAGGTATAGTGGTGCAATATAACGTTGTAAGTGATATAGTGATGCAATATAACGTCATACGTTATAACGTAATAGTATACATCGTTATACGTCATATAGAGATGCAATATAACGTTATAAGTGATATATTGATGCAATATATCGTTATACCTTATAACTTAATAGTATATAACTTTATACGTCATACAGTGATGCAGTATAACGTTATAGGTTATAACGTAATAGTATATAACGTTATACGTCACATAGTAGTGCAATATGTCGCTATACGTTATAACGTAATACTCCATAACATTATACGTTATATAGTGAAACAATATAACGTTATACGTTATAACATAATAGTATATAACGTTATACGTCATATAGAGAAGCAATATAACGTTATACGTTATAACGTAATAGTCTATATCGTTATACGTCATATAGTGATGCAATATAACGTTATGCGCTATAACGTAATAGTATATAAGGTTATACTACATATAGTGATGCAATATAACGTTATAAGTTATAACGTAATAGTATAAACGTTATACGTCATATAGTGATGCAATAATACGTTATACGTCATAAAGGGATGCAATATAACGTTGTACGTTATAACGTAATAGTCTATATATTTATACGTCATATAGTGATGCAATATAAAGTTATACGTAATATAGTGATGCAATATATCGTTATGCGTTATAACGTAATAGTATATAACGTTATACGTCATATAGTGTTGCAATATAACGTTATACGTCATACAGTGGTGCAATATCCCGTTATGCGTTATAACGTAATAGTATAAACGTTATACGTCATATAGTGATGCAATAATACGTTATACGGCATATAGAGATGCAATATAAAGTTATACGTCATATAGAGATGCAATATAACGTTATACGTTATAACGTCATAGTATATGACGTTATACGTCATGTAGTGATGCAATATAGTGTTATGCGTCATATAGTTATGCAATGTAGCGTTATACGTTATAACGTAATAGTATATAACGTTAGACATCATATATTGGTGCAATATAACGTTATAAGTTATAACGTAATAGTATAAACGTTATACGTCATATAGTGATGCAATAATACGTTATACGACATATAGAGATGCAATATAAAGTTATACGTCATATAGAGATGCAATATAACGTTATACGTTATAACATAATAGCATATGACGTTATACGTCATATAGTGATGCAATATAATGTTATGCGTCATATAGTTATGCAATGTAGCGTTATACGTTATAACGTAATAGTATATAACGTTAGACATCATATAGTGGTGCAAAATATCGTTATACGTTATAACGTAATAGTATATAACGGTATACGTCATATAGTGATACAATATAACGTTATACGTTATAACGTAATAGTATATAACGTTAAACGTCATACAGAGATGTAATATAACGTTATACGTTATAACGCAATAGTCTATATCGTTATACGTCATATAGAGATGCAATATAAAGTTATACGTCATATAGAGATGCAATATAACGTTATACGTTATAACGTAATAGTATATGACGTTATACGTCATGTAGTGATGCAATATAATGTTATGCGTCATATAGTTATGCAATGTAGCGTTATACGTTATAACGTAATAGTATATAACGTTAGACATCATATAGTGATCCAATATAACGTTATAAGTTTTAACGTGATAGTATCAACGTTATACGTCATATAGTGATGCAATAATACGTTATACGTCATACAGAGGTGCAATATAACGTTATACGTTATATCGTAATACTCTATATCGTTATACGTCATACAGTGATGCAATATAGCATTATATGTTATAATGTAATAGTATATAACGTTAGACATCATATAGTGATGTAATACATCGTTATACGTTATAACGTAATAGTATAAACGTTATACGTCACAAAGTGATGCAATAATACGTTATACGTCATATAGAGATGCAATATAACGTTATAAGTTATAGCGAAATAGTATATAACGTTATACGTCATATATAAATGCAATATAATGTTATACGTTATAACGTAATACTCCATAACGTTATACGCGATATAGTGATGCAATATAACGTTATAAGTTATAACGTAGTAGTATAAACGTTATACGTCATATAGTGATGCAATATAACGTTATACGTTATAACGTAATGGTGTATAACGTTAGACATCATATAGTGATGCAATATAACGTTATAAGTAATAACGTAATAGTATATAACGTTAGACATCATATAGTGATGCAATAATACGTTATACGTCATATAGTGATGCAATAATACGTTATACGGCATATAGAGATGCAATATAAAGTTATACGTCATATAGAGATGCAATATAACGTTATACGTTATAACGTAATAGTATATGACGTTATACGTCATGTAGTGATGCAATATAATGTTATACGTCATACAGTGATGCAATATAGCATTATATGTTATAACGTAATAGTATATAACGTTAGACATCATATATTGGTGCAATATAACGTTATAAGTTATAACGTAATAGTATAAACGTTGTACGTCACATAGTGATGCAATAATACGTTATACGTCATATAGAGATGCAATATAACGTTATAAGTTATAGCGAAATAGTATATAGCGTTATACGTCACATAGTAATGCAATATATCGCTATACGTCATAACGTAATACTCCATAACGTTATACGTGACATAGTGATTTCATATAACGTTATAAGTTATAACGTAATAGTATAAACGTTATACGTCATATAGTGATGCAATAATACGTTATACGTCATATAGAGATGCAATATAAAGTTATACGTCATATAGAGATGCAATATAACGTTATACGTTATAACATAATAGTATATGACGTTATACGTCATATAGTGATGCAATATAATGTTATGCGTCATATAGTTATGCAATGTAGCGTTATACGTTATAACGTAATAGTATATAACGTTAGACATCATATAGTGGTGCAAAATATCGTAATACGTTATAACGTAATAGTATATAACGGTATACGTCATATAGTGATATAATATAAAGTGATACGTCATATAGTGGTGCAATATATCGTTATACGCTATAACGTAACAGTATATAACGTTATACGTCATATAATGATACAATATAACGTTATGCGTCATATGGAGATGCAATATAACGTTATGCGTTATAACGTATTATTCTATATCGTTATACGTCATATAGAGATGCAATATAACGTTATAAGTGATATAGTGATGCAATATATCGTTATACCTTATAACGTAATAGCATATAACGTTATACGTCATATAGTGATGCAGCATAACGTTATAGGATATAACGTAAGAGTATATAACTTTTTACGTCACATAGTAATGCAATATGTCGCTATACGATATAACGTTAATACGTTATACGATAATACGTTATACGATAACGCTATGCGATAATACGTTATAAAGTAACAGTATATTACGCTATACGTCATATAGTGATGCAATATAACGTTATAAGTTATAACGTAATAGTATAAACGTTATGCGTCATATAGTGATGCAAAAATACGTTATACGTCATATAGAGATGCAATATAACGTTATACGTTATAACGTAATAGTCTATATATTTATACGTCATATAGTGATGCAATATAAAGTTATACGTCATACAGTGGTGCAATATATCGTTATCCGTTATAACGTAAAGGTATATAACGTTATACTTCACATAGTGATGGAATATATAGTTGTACCTTATAACGTAACACTATATGACGTTATACGAGGTATAGTGGTGCAATATAACGTTGTAAGTGATATAGTGATGCAATATAACGTCATACGTTATAACGTAATAGTATACATCGTTATACGTCATATAGAGATGCAATATAACGTTATAAGTGATATATTGATGCAATATATCGTTATACCTTATAACTTAATAGTATATAACTTTATACGTCATACAGTGATGCAGTATAACGTTATAGGTTATAACGTAATAGTATATAACGTTATACGTCACATAGTAGTGCAATATGTCGCTATACGTTATAACGTAATACTCCATAACATTATACGTTATATAGTGAAACAATATAACGTTATACGTTATAACATAATAGTATATAACGTTATACGTCATATAGAGAAGCAATATAACGTTATACGTTATAACGTAATAGTCTATATCGTTATACGTCATATAGTGATGCAATATAACGTTATGCGCTATAACGTAATAGTATATAAGGTTATACTACATATAGTGATGCAATATAACGTTATAAGTTATAACGTAATAGTATAAACGTTATACGTCATATAGTGATGCAATAATACGTTATACGTCATAAAGGGATGCAATATAACGTTGTACG
Source organism: Bombus affinis (assembly GCF_024516045.1). NCBI lineage: Eukaryota > Metazoa > Arthropoda > Insecta > Hymenoptera > Apidae > Bombus > Bombus affinis. The sequence goes on along the minus strand of NW_026108943.1, from coordinate 67,160 downwards.
TTATAACGTAATAGTCTATATATTTATACGTCATATAGTGATGCAATATAAAGTTATACGTAATATAGTGATGCAATATATCGTTATGCGTTATAACGTAATAGTATATAACGTTATACGTCATATAGTGTTGCAATACAACGTTATACGTCATACAGTGGTGCAATATCCCGTTATGCGTTATAACGTAATAGTATAAACGTTATACGTCATATAGTGATGCAATAATACGTTATACGGCATATAGAGATGCAATATAAAGTTATACGTCATATAGAGATGCAATATAACGTTATACGTTATAACGTCATAGTATATGACGTTATACGTCATGTAGCGATGCAATATAGTGTTATGCGTCATATAGTTATGCAATGTAGCGTTATACGTTATAACGTAATAGTATATAACGTTAGACATCATATATTGGTGCAATATAACGTTATAAGTTATAACGTAATAGTATAAACGTTATACGTCATATAGTGATGCAATAATACGTTATACGTCATATAGAGATGCAATATAAAGTTATACGTCATATAGAGATGCAATATAACGTTATACGTTATAACATAATAGCATATGACGTTATACGTCATATAGTGATGCAATATAATGTTATGCGTCATATAGTTATGCAATGTAGCGTTATACGTTATAACGTAATAGTATATAACGTTAGACATCATATAGTGGTGCAAAATATCGTTATACGTTATAACGTAATAGTATATAACGGTATACGTCATATAGTGATACAATATAACGTTATACGTTATAACGTAATAGTATATAACGTTAAACGTCATACAGAGATGTAATATAACGTTATACGTTATAACGCAATAGTCTATATCGTTATACGTCATATAGAGATGCAATATAAAGTTATACGTCATATAGAGATGCAATATAACGTTATACGTTATAACGTAATAGTATATGACGTTATACGTCATGTAGTGATGCAATATAATGTTATGCGTCATATAGTTATGCAATGTAGCGTTATACGTTATAACGTAATAGTATATAACGTTAGACATCATATAGTGATCCAATATAACGTTATAAGTTTTAACGTGATAGTATCAACGTTATACGTCATATAGTGATGCAATAATACGTTATACGTCATACAGAGGTGCAATATAACGTTATACGTTATATCGTAATACTCTATATCGCTATACGTCATACAGTGATGCAATATAGCATTATATGTTATTACGTAATAGTATATAACGTTAGACATCATATAGTGATGTAATACATCGTTATACGTTATAACGTAATAGTATAAACGTTATACGTCACAAAGTGATGCAATAATACGTTATACGTCATATAGAGATGCAATATAACGTTATAAGTTATAGCGAAATAGTATATAACGTTATACGTCATATATAAATGCAATATAATGTTATACGTTATAACGTAATACTCCATAACGTTATACGCGATATAGTGATGCAATATAACGTTATAAGTTATAACGTAGTAGTATAAACGTTATACGTCATATAGTGATGCAATATAACGTTATACGTTATAACGTAATGGTGTATAACGTTAGACATCATATAGTGATGCAATATAACGTTATAAGTAATAACGTAATAGTATATAACGTTAGACATCATATAGTGATGCAATAATACGTTATACGTCATATAGAGATGCAATATAACGTAATACGTTATAACGTATTAGTATATAAAGTGATACGTCATATAGTGGTGCAATATATCGTTATACGCTATAACGTAATAGCGTATAACGTTGTACGTCATATACCGATGCAATATAACGTTATACGTTATAACGTAATGGTATACGACATTATACGTCATATAGTGATGCAATATCATGTTATGCGTCATATAGTTATGAAATGTAGCGTTATACGTTATAACGTAATAGTATATAACGTTATACGTCATATAGGGATGCAATATATCGTTATACGTTATAACGTAACAGTATATAACGTTATACGTCACATAGTAATGCAATATGTCGCTATACGTTATAACGTAATACTCCATAACGTCATACGTGATATAGTGATGCAATATAACGTTATGCGTTATAACGTAACAGTATATAACGTTATACGTCATATAGTGATGCAATAATACGTTATACGTCATATAGAGATACAATATAACGTAATACGTAATAACGTAATAGTATATAAAGTGATACGTCATATAGTGGTGCAATATATCGTTATACGCTATAACGTAATAGCATATAACGTTGTACGTCATATAGCGATGCAGTATAACGTTATACGTTATAACGTAATAGTATACGACATTATACGTCATATAGTGATGCATTATCATGTTATGCGTCATATAGTTATGAAATGTAGCGTTATACGTTATAACGTAACAGTATATAACGTTATACGTCACATAGTAATGCAATATGTCACTATACGTTATAACGTAATACTCCATAACGTTATACGTGATATACTGATGCAATATAACGTTATACGTCATATAGAGATGCAATATAATGTTATACGTTATAACGTAATATTCTATATCGTTATACGTCAAATAGCGATGCAGTATAACGTTATAGGTTATAACGTAATAGTATCTAACGTTATACGTCATATAGTGATGCAATATAGCGTTATACGTTATAACGTAATATTATATAACGTTAGACATCATACAGTGACGCAATATATCGTTATACGTTATAACGTAATAGTATATAACGTTATACGTCATATAGAGATGCAATATAAAGTTATACGTCATATAGTGATGCAATATAACGTTATAAGTGAAATAGTGATGCAATATATCGTTATACCTTATAACGTAATAGTATACAGCGTTATACGTCATACAGAGATGCAATATAAAGTTATACGTCATATAGTGATGCAACATAGCGTTATACGTTATAACGTAATAGTATATAACGTTATACGTCATATAGTGATGCAATATAAAGCGATACGTCATATAGAGATGAAATATAACGGTATACGTCATAACGTAATAGTGTATAACGTTATGCGTCCTATAGTGATGCAATATAAAGTTATAAGTCATATAGTGGTGCAATATAAAGTTATAAGTCATATCATGATGCAATATCACATTATACGTTATAATAGAACATAACGTTATGCGTCATATAGTGATGAAATATAACGTTATAAGTGACATTGTGATACAATACATTGTTATACTTTATAACGTAATAGTATATAACGTTATACGACATATAGAGATGCAATATAAAGTTATACGTCATATAGTGATGCAATATGGCGTTATACGTTATAACGTAATAGTATATAACGTTAGACATCATATAGTGGTGCAATATATCGTTATACGTTATAACGTAATAGTATATGACGTTATACGTCATATAGTGATGCAATATAGTGTTATGCGTCATATAGTTATGCAGTGTCGCGTTGTACGTTATAACGTAATAGTATATAACGTTAGACATCATATAGTGACGCAATATATCGTTATAGGTTATAACGTAACAGTATATAACTTTACACGTCATATATTGATGCAATATAATGTGATACGTCATATAGTGGTGCAATATATCGTTATACGTTATAAAGTAATAGTATATTACGTTATACGTCATATAGTAATGCTATATGACGCTATACGTTATAACGTAGTACTCCATAACGTTATACGTGATGTAGTGATGCAATATAACGTTGTATGCGATATAGTTATTCAATATAACGTTATGCGTTATAACGTAATATTATATAAGGTTATACTGCATATAGTGATGCAATATAACGTTGTAACTGACATAGTGATGCAATATAACGTTATGCGTTATGACGTAATATTATATAAGGTTATACTTCATTTAGTGATGAAACATAAGTTATAAATTATAACGTAATAGTATAAACGTTATACGTCATATAGTGATGCAATAATACGTTATACGTCATATAGAGATGCAATATAACGTTATACGGTATAACGTAATAGTATATAACGTTATACCTCACATAGTGATGGAATATATAGTTATACCTTATAACGTAATAGTATATAACGTTATACGTCATATAGTGATGCAATATAACGTTATAAGTGATATAGTGATGCAATACATCGTTATACCTTATAAGGTAATAGTATATAACGTTATACGTCATATAGTGATGCAGTATAACGTTATAGGTTATAACGTAATAGTATATAACGTTATACGTCACATAGTAATGCATTATGTCGTTATACGTTATAACGTAATACTCCGTAACGTTATACGTGATATAGTGATGCAATACATCGTTATACCTTATAACGTAAAAGTATATAACGTTATACGTCATATAGTGATGCAATATAACGTTATACGTTAGAACATAATAGTACATGACGTTATGCGTCATATAGTGATGAAATATAACGTTATAAGGGATATAGAGATGCAATACATCGTTATACCTTATAACGTAATAGTATGTAACGTTGTACGTCATATAGTGATGCAGTATAACGTTATTGGTTATAACGTAATAGTATATAACGTTATGCGTCACATAGTAATGCATTATGTCGTTGTACGTTATAACGTAATACTCCGTAACGTTATACATGATATAGTGATGCAATATAACGTTATACGTTATAACGTAACAGTATACTACGTATACGTTGTACGTAGTATAGTGATGCAATATATCGTTGTAAGTGATATAGTGATGCAATATAACGTTATGCGTTATAACGTAATAGTATATAGGGTTATACTTCATATAGTGATGCAATATAATGTTATAAGTTATAACGTAATAGTATATAACGTTATACTTCATATATTGATGCAGTATAACGTTATAGGTTATAATGTAATAGTCTATATCGTTATAAGTCATATAGTGATGCAATTTAGCGTTATACGTTATAACGTAATGCTCCATAACGTTATACGTGATATAGTGATGCAATATAACGTTGTAAGTGACATAGTAATGCAATTAAACGGTATGCGTTATAACGCAATATTATATAAGGTTATACTTCATATAGTGGTGCAATATAATGTCATGCGTCATATAGTGATGCAACATATCGTTATACGTTATAAAGTAACAGCATATAACGTTATACGTCATATAGTGATGCAGTATAATGTTATAGGATATAACGTAATAGTCTATATCGTTATACGTCATATAGTGATGCAATAATACGTTATACGTCATATAGTGATGCAACATATCGTTATACGTTATAAAGTAACAGTATATAACGTTATACATCATATAGTGATGCAGTATAACGTTATAGGTTATAACGTAATAGTATATAACGTTATACGTCACATAGTAATGCATTATGTCGTTATACGTTATAACGTAATACTCCGTAACCTTATACGTCATATAGTGATGCAATATAAAGCGATACGTCATATAAAGATGAAATGCGACGGTATACGTTATAACGTAACAGTATATGACGTTATACGTCATATAGTGATGCAATATAACGTTGTAAGTGATATAGTGATGCAGTACAACGGTATGCGTTATAACGTAATATTATATAAGGTTATACTTCATATAGTGATGCAATATAACGTTGTAAGTGATATAGTGATGCAATATAACGTTATAAGTTATAACGTAATAGTATAAACGTTTTACGTCATATAGTGATGCAATAATACGTTATACGTCATATAGAGATACAATATAACGTTATGCGTTATAACGTAATAGTGTATAAGGTTATACGTCAAATAGTAATGCAATATGTCGCTATACGTTATAACGTAATGTTATATAACGTTAGACATCATATAGTGATGCAATATATCGTTATACGTTATAATGTAATAGTATATGACGTTATACGTCATATAGTGATGCAATATAGTGTTATGCGTCATATAGTTATGCAATGTCGCGTTGTACGTTATAACGTAATAGTATATAACGTTATACGTGATATACTGATGCAATATAACGTTATACGACATAGAGAGATGCAATATAATGTTATACGTTATAACGTAATATTCTATATCGTTATACGTCAAGTAGAGATGCAGTATAACGTTATAGGTTATAACGTAATAGTATCTAACGTTATACGTCATATAGTGATGCAATATAGCGTTATACGTTATAACGTAATATTATATAACGTTAGACATCATACAGTGATGCAATATATCGTTATACGTTATAACGTAATAGTATATAACGTTATACGTCATATAGTGATGCAATATAAAGTTATACGTCATATAGTGATGCAATATAACGTTATAAGTTATAACGTAATAGTATAAACGTTATACGTCATATAGTGATGCAATAATACGTTATACGTCATATAGAGATGCAATATAACGTTATACGTTATAACGTAATAGTATATAACGTTATACCTCACATAGTGATGGAATATATAGTTATACCTTATAACGTAATAGTATATAACGTTATACGTCATATAGTGATGCAATATAACGTTATAAGTGATATAGTGATGCAATACATCGTTATACCTTATAAGGTAATAGTATATAACGTTATACGTCATATAGTGATGCAGTATAACGTTATAAGTTATAACGTAATAGTATAAACGTTATACGTCATATAGTGATGCAATATAAAGTTATACGTCATATAGTGATGCAATATAACGTTATAAGTTATAACGTAATAGTATAAACGTTATACGTCATATAGTGATGCAATAATACGTTATACGTCATATAGAGATGCAATATATCGTTATACGTTAGAACATAATAGTACATGACGTTATGCGTCATATAGTGATGAAATATAACGTTATAAGTGATATAGTGATGCAATATAACGTTATAAGTTATAACGTAATAGTATAATCGTTATACGTCATATAGTGATGCAATAATACGTTATACGTCATATAGAGATGCAATATAAATTTATATGTGATATAGAGATGCAATATAACGTTATACGTTAAAACGTAATAGTATATGACGTTATACGTCATATGGTGATGCAATATAATGTTATGCGTCATACAGTTATGCAATGTCGCTTTAAACGTTATAACGTAATATTATATAACGTTATACGTCATATAGTGATGCAGTATAACGTTATAGGTTATAACGTAATAGTATATAACGTTATACGTCACATAGTAATGCATTATGTCATTATACGTTATAACGTGATACTCCGTAACGTTATACGTCATATAGAGATGCAATATAACGTTATACGTTATAACGTGATAGTATATAACGTTATACGTCATATAGAGGTGCAATATATCGTTATGCGTTATAACGTAATGGTATATAACGTTATACTTCACATAGTGATGGAATATATAGTTATACCTTATAACGTAATAGTATATAACGTTATACATCATATAGTGATGCAATATAACGTTGTAAGTGATATAATGATGCAATATATCGTTATACCATATAACGTAATAGTATATAACGTTATACGTCATATATTGATGCAGTATAACGTTATAGGTTATAACGTAATAGTATATTGCGTTATACGTCACATAGTAATGCAATATGTCGCTATACGTTATAACGTAATGCTCCATAACATTATACGTTATATAGTGATGCAATATAACGTTATACGATATAACGTAATAGTATAAGATGTTATACGTAATATACTGATGCAATATAATGTTATGCGTCTTATAGTTTTGCAATGTCGCGTTATACGTTATAACGTAATACTATAAACGTTATACGTCATATAGTGATGCAATAATACGTTATACGTCATATAGACATGCAATATAAAGTTATACGTCATATAGTGGTGCAATATATCGTTATACGTTATAAAGTAATAGTATATAACGTTATACGTCATATAGTGATGCAGTATAATGTTATAGGATATAACGTAATAGTCTATGTCGTTATACGTCATATAGTGATGCAATATAGCGTTATACGTTATAACGTAATATTATATAACGTTAGACATCATATAGTGATGCAATATATCGTTATACGTTATAACGTAATGGTATATAACGTTATACGTCATATATAGATGCAATATAACGTTATGCGTTATAACATAGTAGTCTATATCGTTATACTTCACATAGTGATGGAATATATAGTTATACCTTATAACGAAATAGTATATAACGTTATACGTCATATAGTGATGCATTATAACGTTGCAAGTGATATAGTGATGCAATATATCGTTATACCTTATAACGTAATAGGATATAACGTTATACGTCATATAGTGATGCAATACAACGTTATAGGTTATAACGTAATAGTATATGACGTTATACGTCATATAGTGGTGCAATGTAACGTAATAAGTGATATAGTGATGCAATATATCGTTATACCCTATAACGTAATAGTATATAACGTTATACGTCATATAGTGATGCAGTACAACGTTATAAGTGATATAGTGATGCAATATAACGTTATACCTTATAACGTAATAGTATATAACGTTATACGTCATATAGTGATGCATTATAACGTTATACGTTATAACGTAACAGTATATGACGTTATTCGACATATAGTGATACAATATGACGTTATAAGTGATATAGTGGTGTAATATAACGTTTACCTTATAACGTAAGAGTATATAACGTTATACGTCATATAGGGATGCTATATAACGTAATAAGTGATATAGTGATGCAATATAACGTTATACCTTATAACGTAATAGTATATAACGTTATACGTCATATAGTGATGCAGTACAACGTTATAGGTTATAACGTAATAGTATATGACGTTATACGTCATATAGAGTTGCAATATATCGTTATACCTTATAACGTAATAGTATACAACTTTATACTTCACATAGTGATGGAATATATAGTTATACCTTATAACGTAATAGTATAAAAGGTTATACGTCATATAGTGATGCAATATAACGTTCTACGCTATAACGTAATAGTCTATATATTTAATCGCCATATAGTGAGGCAATATAAAGTTATACATCATATACTGGTGCAATATATCGTTATGCGTTATAACGTAATACTATATAACGTTATACTTCACATAGTGATGGAATATATAGTTATACCTTATAACGTAATAGTATATAAGGTTATACATCATATAGTGATGCAATATAACGTTATACGTTATAAAAGTATATGACGTTATACGTCCATTAGTGATGCAGTATAACGTTATAGGTAATAACGTAATAGTATAAACGTTATACGCCATATGACGTTATACGTCATATAGTGATGCAATATAACGTTGTAAGTGATATACTGATGCAATATAACGTTATGCGTTATAACGTAATAGTATACAACGTTATACTTCACATAGTGATGGAATATATAGTTATACCTTATAACGTAATAGTCTAAAAGGTTATACATCATATAGTGAGGCAATATAACGTTATAAGTTATAACGTTATAGTATAAACGTTATACGTCATATAGTGATGCAATAATACGTTATACGTTATAACGTAATAGTCTATATCATTATACTTCACATAGTGATGGAATATATCGTTCTCCGTCATATAGTGGTGCAATATATCATTATACGTTATTACGTAATATTATATAACGTTATACTTCACATAGTGATGCAGTATAGCGTTATGCGTTATAACGTCATAGTATATAACGTTATTCATCATATAGTGATGCAATATATCTTTATACGTCATATAGAGATGCAATATAACGGTATACGTTATAACGTAATAGTATACAACGTTATACTTCACATAGTGATGGAATATATAGTTATACCTTATAACGTAATAGTATAAAATGTTATACATCATATTTTGATGCAATGTAACGTTATAAGTTATAACGTAATAGCATAAACGTTATACGTCATATGGTGATGCAATATGACGTTATACGTCATATAGTGATGCAATATAACGTTGTAAGTGATATGCTGATGCAATATAACGTTAAGCGTTATAACGTAATAGTATTTAAGGTTATACTTCATATAGTGATGCAATATAACGTTATAAGTTATAACGTAATAGTATAAACGTTATACGTCATATAGTGATGCAATAATACGTTATACGTCATATAGAAATGCAATATAACGTTATACGTTATAACGTAATAGTCTATATATTTATACGTCATATAGTGAGGCAATATAAAATTATACGTCATATAGTGGTGCAATATGTCGTTATGCGTTATAATGTAATAGTATATAACGTTATACTTCACATAGTGATGTAATATATATTTATACCTTATAACGTAATAGTATTAACGTTATACGTCATATTCTGGTGCAATATGACGTTATACGTCATATAGAAATGCAATATAACGTTATAAGTGATATAGTGATGCATTATATCGTCATACCTTATAACGTAATAGTATATAACGTTGTACGTCATATAGTGATGCTGTATAACGTTATAGGTTATAACGTAATAGTATATAACGTCACACGTCACATAGTAATGCATTATGTCGTTATACGTTATAAGGTAATACTCCATAACGTTATACGTGATATAGTGATGCAATATAAAGTTATACATCATATAGAGATGCAATATAACGGTATACGTTATAACGTAATAGTATACAACGTTATACTTCACATAGTGAGGGAATATATAGTTATACCTTATAACTTAATAGTATATAACGTTAGACATCATATAGTGATGCAATATAACGTTGTAAGTGATATACTGATGCAATATAACGTTATGCGTTATAACGTAATAGTATATAAGGTAGTACTTCATATAGTGATGCAATATAACGTTATAAGTTATAACGTAATAGTATAAACGTTATACGTCATATAGTGATGCAATATAACGTTATACCTTATAACGTAATAGTATATAAGGTTATACGTCATATACTGATGCAGTATAACGTTATAGGTTATAACGCAATAGTATATAACGTTATACGTCACATAGTAATGCAATATGTCGTTATACGTTGTAACGTAATACTCCATAAAGTTATACGTAATATACTAATGCAATATAACGTTATAAGTGATATGGTGATGCAATATAACGTTAAAAGTTATAACGTAACAGTATAAACGTTATACATCACATAGTGATACTATATAACGTTGTAAGTGATATAGTGTTGCAATATAACGTTATACCTTATAACGTAATAGTATATAACGTTATACGTCATATAGTGATGCAGTACAACGTTATAGGTTATAATGTAATAGTATATGACGTTATTCGTCATATAGTGATACAATATAACGTTATAAGTGATATAGTGGTGTAATATAACGTTTACCTTATAACGTAAGAGTATATAAGGTTATACTTCATATAGTGATGCAATATATCGTTATACCATATAACGTAATAGTATATAACGGTGTACGTCATATAGTGACGCAGTATAACGTTATAGGTTGTAACGCAATGGTATATGACGTCAAAAGTCATATAGTGGTGCAATATGATGTTATACCTTATAACGTAATAGTATATAAGGTTATACCTCATATAGTGATGCAATATATTGTTATACCTTGTAACGTTATACTCCATATCGTTATACGTCATATAGTAATGCAATATAACGTTAGACGCTATAACAGTATATGACGTTATACGTCATATAGTGATGCAGTACAACGTTATAATTTCTAACGTAATGGTATATGACGTTAAAAGTCATATAGTGGTGCAATATGTCGTTATACATTATAACGTAATAGTATATAACGTTATACGTCATATAGTGACGCAGTATAACGTTATAGGTTGTAACGTAATACGCCATAACGTTATACGTCATATAGTAATGCAATATAACGTTATAAGTTATAACGTAATAGTATAAACGTTATACGTCATATAGTGTTGCAATATAACGTTATAAGTCATATAGTGATGCAGTACATCGTTATAGGTTATAACGTAATAGTATATAACGTTATACGTCATATAGTGATGCAGTACAACGTTATAGGTTATAACGTAATGGTATATGACGTTAAAAGACATATAGTGGTGCAATATGTCGTTATACCTTATAACGTAATAGTATATAAGGTTATACTTCATATAGTTATGCAATATACCGTTATACCTTGTAACGTAATAGTATATAAGGTTATACTTCATATAGTGATGCAATATGTCGCTGTACGTTGTAACGTAGTACTCCATATCGTTATACGTCATATAGTAATGCAATATAACGTTAGACGTTATAACAGTATATGACGTTATACGTCATATAGTGATGCAGTACAACGTTATAGGTTATAACGTAATGGTATATGACGTTAAAAGTCATATAGTGGTGCAATATGTCGTTATACCTTATAACGTGAGAGTATATAAGGTTATACGTCATATAGTGATGCAATATATCGTTATACCTTATAACGTAATAGTATATGACGTTATACGTCATATAGTGATGCAGTACAACGTTATAGGTTATAACGTAATAGTATATGACGTTATACGTCATACAGTGGTGCAATATAACGTTATAAGTGATATAGTGATGCAATGTAACGTTATGCGTTATAACGTAATAGTACATAACGTTATACGTCATATAGTGATGCAGTACAACGTTATGGGTTACAACGTAATAGTATATGACGTTATACGTCATATAGTGGTGCAATATATCGTTATACCTTATAACGTAATAGTATATGACGTTATACGTCTTATAGTGTTGCAATATATCGTTATACCTTATAACGTAATTGTATACAAGGTTGTACTTCATATAGTGATGCAGTACAACGTTATAGGTTAAAACGTAATAGTATATGACGTTATACGTCATATAGTGTTGCAATATATTGTTGTACCTTATAAAGTAATAGTATATAAGGTTATACGTCATATGGTGATGCAATATATCGTTATACCTTATAACGTAATAGTATATAACGTTATACCTTATAACGTAATAGTATATAACGTTATACGTCATATAGTGACGCAGTATAACGTTATAGGTTGTAACGTAATACTCCATAACGTTATACGTCATATAGTAATGCAATATAACGTTATAAGTTATAACGTAATAGTATAAACGTTATACGTCATATAGTGGTGCAATATAACGTTATACGTCATATAGTGATGCAGTACAACGTTATAGGTTATAACGCAATGGTATATGACGTTAAAAGTCATATAGTCGTGCAATATGTCATTATACCTTATAACGTAATAGTATATAAGGTTATACTTCATATAGTGATGCAATATATCGTTATACCTTGTAATGTAATACTCCATATCGTTATACGTCATATAGTAATGCAATATAACGTTAGACGTTATAACAGTATATGACGTTATACGTCATATAGTGATGCAGTACAACGTTATAGGTTATAACGTAATAGTATATGACGTTATAAGTCATACAGTGGTGCAATATAACGTTATGAGTGACATAGTGATGCAATGTAACGTTATGCGTTATAACGTAATAGTACATAACGTTATACGTCATATAGTGATGCAGTACAACGTTATAGGTTATAACGTAATAGTATATGGCGTTATACGTCATATAGTGGAGCAATATATCGCTATACCTTATAACGTAATAGTATATAAGGTTATACTTCATATAGCGATGCAATATATCGTTATACCTTATAACGTAATAGTATATAAGGTTGTACTTCATATAGTGATGCAGTATAACGTTATAGGTTGTAACGTAATACTCCATATCGTTATACGTCATATAGTAATGCAATATAACGTTAGACGCTATAACAGTATATGACGTTATACGTCATATAGTGATGCAGTACAACGTTATAGGTTATAACGTAATTGTATATGACGTTATACGTCATATAGTGGTGCAATATAATGCTATAAGTGATATAGTGATGCAATGTAACGTTATGCGCTATAACGTAATAGTATAAATCCTTATACGATATAAGGTAATACTCTATAACGCTATACGTTATAACGTAATTGTTCATAACGTTATACGTCATATAGGGATGCTATATAACGTAATAAGTGATATAATGATGCAATATAACGTTATACCTTATAACGTAATAGTATATAACTTTATACGTCATATAGTGATGCAGTACAACGTTATAGGTTGTAACGTAATACGCCATAACGTTATACGTCATATAGTAATGCAACATAACGTTATAAGTTATAACGTAATAGTATAAACGTTATACGTCATATAGTGTTGCAATATAACGTTATAAGTCATATAGTGATGCAGTACATCGTTAAAGGTTATAACGTAAAGGTATATAACGTTATACGTCATATAGTGATGCAGTACAACGTTATAGGTTATAACGCAATAGTATATAACGTTATACGTCACATAGTAATGCAATATGTCTTTATACGTTGTAACGTAATACTCCATAAAGTTATGCGTAATATACTAATGCAATATAACGTTATAAGTGATATAGTGATGCAATATAACGTTAAAAGTTATAACGTAACAGTATAAACGTTATACATCACATAGTGATGCAATATAACGTTATAAGTGATATAGTGAAGCAATATAACGTTATGCGTTATAACGTAATAGTATAAATCGTTATACGATATAAGGTTATACTCTATAACGCTATACGTTATATCGTAACAGTTCATAACGTTATACGACATATAGTGATACTATATAACGTTATAAGTGATATAGTGTTGCAATATAACGTTATACCTTATAACGCAATAGTATATAACGTTATACGTCATATAGTGATGCAGTACAACGTTATAGGTTATAACGTAATAGTATATGACGTTATTCGTCATATAGTGATACAATATAACGTTATAAGTGATATAGTGGTGTAATATAACGTTTACCTTATAACGTAATAGTATATAAGGTTATACTTCATATAGTGATGCAATATATCGTTATACCTTGTAACGTAATACTCCATATCGTTATACGTCATATAGTAATGCAATATAACGATAGACGCTATAACAGTATATGACGTTATACGTCATATAGTGATGCAGTACAACGTTATAGGTTATAACGTAATAGTATATGGCGTTATACGTCATATAGTGGTGCAATATATCGCTATACCTTATAACGTAATAGTATATAAGGTTATACTTCATATAGCGATGCAATATATCGTTATACCTTATAACGTAATAGTATATAAGGTTATACTTCATATAGTGATGCAATTTATCGTTATACCTTGTAACGTAATACTCCATATCGTTATACGTCATATAGTAATGCAATATAACGTTAGACATTATAACAGTATATGACGTTATACATCATATAGTGGTGCAATATAACGTTATAAGTGATATAGTGATGCAATGTAACGTTATAAGTTATACCGTAATAGTAGAAACGTTATACGTCATATAGTGGTGCAATATATCGTTATACCTTATAACGTAATAGTATATACTGTTATACTTCATATAGTGATGCAATATATCGTTACACCATATAGCATTAGAGTATATAAGGTTATACTTTATATAGTGATGCAATATATCGTTACACCTTATAACGTAATAGTATATAACGTTATACGTCATATAGTGACGCAGTATAACGTTATAGGTTGTACCGTAATACTCCATAACGTTATACGTCATATAGTAATGCAATATAACGTTATAAGTTATACCGTAATAGTAGAAACGTTATACGTCATATAGTGGTGCAATATAACGTTATAAGTCATATAATGATGCAGTACATCGTTATAGGTTATAACGTTATAGTATATAACGTTATACGTCATATAGTGATGCAGTACATCGTTATAGGTTATAACGTAATAGTATATAACGTTATACGTCATATAGTGATGCAGTACATCGTTATAGGTTATAACGTAATAGTATATAACGTTATACGTCATATAGTGATGCAGTACAACGTTATAGGTTATAACGTAATGGTATATGACGTTAAAAGACATATAGTGGTGCAATATGTCGTTATACATTATAACGTAATAGTATATAAGGTTATACGTCATATACTGATGCAGTATAACGTTATAGGTTATAACGCAATAGTATATAACGTTATACGTCACATAGTAATGCAATATGTCGTTATACGTTGTAACGTAATACTCCATAAAGTTATACGTAATATACTAATGCAATATAACGTTATAAGTGATATAGTGATGCAATATAACGTTAAAAGTTATAACGTAACAGTATAAACGTTATACATCACATAGTGATGCAATATAACGTTATAAGTGATATAGTGAAGCAATATAACGTTATGCGTTATAACGTAATATTTTAAATCGTTATACGATATAATGTAATACTCTATAACGCTATACGTTATAACGTAACAGTTCATAACGTTATACGACATATAGTGATACTATATAACGTTATAAGTGATATAGTCTTGCAATATAACGTTATACCTTATAACGTAATAGTATATAACGTTATACGTCATATAGTGATGCTGTACAACGTTATAGGTTATAACGTAATAGTATATGACGTTATTCGTCATATAGTGATACAATATAACGTTATGAGTGATATAGTGGTGTAATATAACGTTTACCTTATAACGTAAGAGTATATAAGGTTATACTTCATATAGTGATGCAATATATCGTTATACCTTATAACGTAATAGTATATAACGGTGTACGTCATATAGTGACGCAGCATAACGTTATAGGTTGTAACGTAATGGTATATGACGTCAAAAGTCATATAGTGGTGCAATATGATGTTATACCTTATAACGTAATAGTATATAAGGTTATACTTCATATAGTGATGCAATATATCGTTATACCTTGTAACGTAATACTCCATATCGTTATACGTCATATAGTAATGCAATATAACGATAGACGCTATAACAGTATATGACGTTATACGTCATATAGTGATGCAGTACATCGTTATAGGTTATAACGTAATAGTATATGACGTTATACGTCATATAGTTGTGCAATATAACGTTATAAGTCATATAGTGATGCAGGACATCGTTATAGGTTATAACGTAATAGTATATAACGTTATACGTCATATAGTGATGCAGTACATCGTTATAGGTTATAACGTAATAGTATATGACGTTATACGTCATATAGTTGTGCAATATAACGTTATATGTTATAACGTAATAGTATAAACGATATACGTATTATAGTGGTGCAATATAACGTTATAAGTCATATAGTGATGCAGGACATCGTTATAGGTTATAACGTAATAGTATATAACGTTATACGTCATATAGTGATGCAGTACAACGTTATAGGTTATAACGTAATAGTATATGACGTTATACGTCATACAGTGGTGCAATATAACGTTATAAGTGATATAGTGATGCAATATAAAGTTATACCTTAAAACGTAAGAGTATATAACGTTATACGTCATATAGTGATGCATTATAACGTTATACGTTATAACGTAACAGTATATGACGTTACTCGTCATATAGTGATACAATATAACGTTATAAGTGATATAGTGGAGTAATATAACGTTTTACCTTATAACGTAAGAGTATATAAGGTTATACTTCATATAGTGATGCAATATATCGTTATACCTTATAACGTAATAGTATATAACGGTATACGTCATATAGTGACGCAGTATAACGTTATAGGTTGTAACGTAATACTCCATAACGTTATACGTCATATAGTAATGCAATATAACGTTATAAGTTGTAACGTAATAGTATAAACGTTATACGTCATATAGTGGTGCAATATAACGTTATAAGTCATATAGTGATGCAGTACATCGTTATAGGTTATAACGTAATAGTATATAACGTTATACGTCATATAGTGATGCAATATATCGTTATACCTTATAACGTAATAGTATATAACGTTATACGTCATATAGTGACGAAGTTTAACGGTATAGGTTGTAACGTAATACTCCATAATGTTATACGTCATATAGTAATGCAATATAACGTTATAAGATATAACGTAATAGTATAAACGTTATACGTCATATAGTGGTGCAATATAACGTTATAAGTTATAACGCAATAGTATAAACGTTATAAGTCATATAGTGGTGCAATATAACGTTATAAGTCATATAGTGTTGCAGTACATCGTTATAGGTTATAACGTAATGGTATATGACGTTATACGTCATACAGTGATGCAGTATAACGTTATAGGTTATAACGCAATAGTATATAACGTTATTCGTCACATAGTGATGCAATATTTCGTTATACGTTGTAACGTAATACTCCATAACGTTATACGTCATATAGTAATGCAATATAACGTTATACGTTAAAACGTAATACTCCATATTGTTATACGTCATATAGTAATGCAATATGTCGTTATACGTTGTAACGTAATGCTCCATATCGTTATGCGTCATATAGTAATGCAATATAACGTTGTACGTTATAACGTAACAGTATATGACGATATTCGTCATATAGTGATGCAATATGTAGTCATACGTTATGGCGTAATACTCTATAGCGTTGTACGTTATAATGTAATAGTATATGACGTTATACGTCATTTAGTGGTGCAATATAACGATATAAGTGATATAGTGATGCAATATAACGTTATGCGTTATAACCTAATAGTATACAACGTTATACGTCACATACTGATGCAATATATCGTTATCCGTTGTAACGTAATACTCCATAACGTTATACGTCATATAGTAATGCAATATGACGTTATACGGTAAATCGTAATACTCCATAACGTTATACGTCATATAGTGATGCAATATAACGTTATAAGTTATAACGTACTAGTATATAACGTTATAAGTCATATAGTGATGCAGTACAACGTTATAGGTTATAACGTAATGGTATGTGACGTTATACGTCATATAGTGGTGCAATATATCGTTATACCTTATAACGTAACAGTACATACGGTTATACTTCATATAGTGATGCAATATATCCTTATACCTTATAACGTGAGAGCACATAAGGTTATACTTCATATAGTGATGCAATATATCGTTATACCTTATAACGTAATATTATATAACGCTATACGTCATATAGTGACGAAGTTTAACGGTATAGGTTGTAACGTAATACTCCATAATGTTATACGTCATATAGTAATGCAATATAACGTTATACGTTAAAACGTAATACTCCATATAGTTATACGTCATATAGTAATGCAATATGTCCTTTTACGTTGTAACGTAATGCTGCATAACGTTATGCGTCATATAGTAATGCAATATAACGTTATACGTTATAACGTAGCAGTATATGAAGATATTCGTCATATAGTGATGCCATATGTAGTCACACGTTATGGCGTAACATTCTATAGCGTTATACGATATAATGTAATAGTATATGACGTTATACGTCATTTAGTGGTGCAATATAACGTTATAAGTGATATAGTGATGCAATATAACGTTTTGCGTTATAACCTAATAGTATATAACGTTATACGTCACATACTGATGCAATATAACGTTATACGGTAAATCGTAATACTCCATAACGTTATACGTCATATAGTGATGCAATATAACGTTATAAGTTATAACGTAATAGTATAAACGTTATACGTCATATAGTGATGCAGTACAACGTTATAGGTTATAACGTAATGGTATGTGACGTTATACGTCATATAGTGGTGCAATATATCGTTATACCTTATAACGTAAGAGTATATAAGGTTATACTTCATATAGTGATTCAACATATCGTTATACCTTATAACGTAATAGTATATAACGCTATACGTCATATAGTGACGCAGTTTAACGTTATAGGTTGTAACGTAATACTCCATAATGTTATACGTCATATAGTAATGCAATATAACGTTATAAGATATAACGTAATAGTATAAACGTTATACGTCATATAGTGGTGCAATATAACGTTATAAGTCATATAGTGATGCAGTACAACGTTATAGGTTATAACGTAATGGTATATGACGTTATACGTCATACAGTGATGCAGTATAACGTTATAGGTTATAACGCAATAGTATATAACGTTATTCGTCACATAGTGATGCAATATTTCGTTATACGTTGTAACGTAGTACTCATTAACGTTATACGCTATATAGTAATGCTGTATAACGTTATACGTTAAAACGTAATACTCCATAACGTTGTACGTCATATAGTGATGCAATATAACGTTATAAATTATAACGTAATGGTATAAACGTTATACATCATATAGTGATGCATTATAACGTTATAAGTGACATAGTGATGCAACATAACGTTATAAGTGATATAGCGATGCAATATAACGTTATGCGCTATAACGTAATAGTATAAATCGTTGTACGATATAAGGTAATACTCTATAACGCTATACGTTATGACGTAATAGTTCATAACGTTATACTTCATATAGGAATGCTATATAACGTTATAAGTGATATAGTCATGCAATATAACGATATACCATATAACGTAATAGTATATAAATATATACTTCATATAGTGATGCAATATAACGTTATACCTTATAACGTAATAGTATATAGCGTTATACGTCATTTAGTGACGCAGTATAACGTTATACGTTGTAACGTAATGCTCCATAACGTTATGCGTCATATAGTCATGCAATATAACGTTATACCATATAACGTAATAATATATAAATATATACTTCATATAGTGATGCAATATAACGTTATACCTTATAACGTAAGAGTATATAAGGTTATACTTCATATAGTGATGCAATATATCGTTATAACTTATAACGTAATAGTATATAATGTTATACATCATATAGTGATGCAATATATCGTTATACCTTATAACGTAAGTATATATAAGGTTATACTTCATATAGTGATGCAATATATCGTTATACCTTATAACGTAATAGTATATAACGCTATACGTCATATAGTGACGCAGTTTAACGTTATAGGTTGTAACGTAATACTCCATAATGTTATACGTCATATAGTAATGCAATATAACGTTATAAGATATAACGTAATAGTATAAACGTTATACGTCATATAGTGGTGCAATATAACGTTATAAGTCATATAGTGATGCAGTACAACGTTATAGGTTATAACGTAATGGTATGTGACGGTATACGTTATATAGTGGTGCAATATATCGTTATACCTTATAACGTAACAGTACATACGGTTATACTTCATATAGTGGTGCAATATATCGTTATACCTTATAACGTAATAGTATATAAGGTTATACTTCATATAGTGATGCAATATATCGTTATACCTTAAAACGTACGAGTATATAAGGTTATACTTCATATAGTGATGCAATATATCGTTATACCTTATATCGTAATAGTATATAACGCTATACGTCATATAGTGACGCAATATAACGTTATAGGTTGTAACGTAATACTCCATAACGTTATACGTCATATAGTAATGCAATATAACGTTATAAGTTATGACGTAATAGTATTTAACGTTATACGTCATATAGTGGTGCAATATAACCTTATAAGTCATATAGTGATGCAGTATAACGTTATGCGTTATAACGTAATAGCATATAACGTTATTCGTCACATAGTGATGCAATATGTATTCATACGTTATAGCGTAATACTCTATCCCGTTATACGTTATAATGTAATAGTATATGACGTTATGCCTCATATAGTGACACAATATAACGTTATAAGTGATATAGTGGTGTAATATAACGTTTTACCTTATAACGTAAAAGTATATAACGTTATACGTCATATAGGGATGCAGTACATCGTTATAGGTTATAACGTAATAGTATATAACGTTATAAGTCATATAGTGATGCAGTACATCGTTATAGGTAATAACGTAATGCTATATGACGTTATACGTCATATAGTGGTGCAATATATGGTTATACCTTATAACGTAATATTATATAAGGTTATACTTCATATAGTGATGCAATATATCGTTATACCTTATAACGTAAGAGTATATAAGGTTATACTTCATATAGTGATGCAATATAACGATATACCTTATAACTTAATAGTATATAACGCTATACGTCATATAGTGACGCAGTAGAACGTTATAGGTTGTAACGTAATACTCCATAACGTTATACGTCATATAGTAATGCAGTATAACGTTATACGTTATAAAAGTATATGACGTTATACGTCAATTAGTGATGCAGTATAACGTTATAGGGAATAACGTAATAGTATATAACGTTATACGTCACACAGCGAGAAAATATATCGTTATCCGTTAAAACGTAATAGTATATAACGTTATACGTCATATAGTGATGCAGTGCATCGTTATAGGTTATAACGTAACAGTATATGACGTTATACGTCTTATAGTGGTGCAATATATCGTTATACCTTATAACGTAATAGTATACAAGGTTATACTTCATATAGTGATGCAATATATCGTTATACCTTATAACGTAATATTATATAACGCTATACGTCATATAGTGACGCAGTTTAACGGTATAGGTTGTAACGTAATACTCCATAATGTTATACGTCATATAGTAATGCAATATAACGTTATAAGATATAACGTAATAGTATAAACGTTATACGTCATTTAGTGGTGCAATATAACGTTATAAGTCATATAGTGATGCAGTACATCGTTATATGTTATAACGTTATAGTATATAACGTTATGCGTCATATAGTGATGCAGTACATCGTTATAGGTTATAACGTAATAGTATATGACGTTATACGTCATATAGTGGTGCATTATAACGTTATAAGTGATATAGTGATGCAATATAACGTTATGCGTCATAACGTAATAACATATAACGTTATTCGTCACATAGTGTTGCAATATATCGTTATACGTTGTAACGTAGTACTCATTAACGTTATACGCTATATAGTAATGCAATATAACGTTATACGTTAAAACGTAATACTCCATAACGTTATACGTCATATAGTGGTGCAATATAACGTTATAAGTCATATAGTGATGCAGTACATCGTTATATGTTATAACGTTATAGTATATAACGTTATGCGTCATATAGTGATGCAATATAACGTTATAAATTATAACGTAATGGTATAAACGTTATACATCTTATAGTGATGCATTATAACGTTATAAGTGACATAGTGATGCAACATAACGTTATAAGTGATATGGCGATGCAATATAACGTTATGCGCTATAACGTAATAGTATAAATCGTTGTACGATATAAGGTAATACTCTATAACGCTATACGTTATGACGTAATAGTTCATAACGTTATACTTCATATAGGGATGCTATATAACGTCATAAGTGATATAGTCATGCAATATAACGTTATACCATATAACGTAATAGTATATAAATATATACTTCATATAGTGATGCAATATAACGTTATACCTTATAACGTAATAGTATATAGCGTTATACGTCGTTTAGTGACGCAGTATAACGTTATACGTTGTAACGTAATGCTCCATAACGTTATGCGTCATATAGTAATGCAATATAACGTTATGCATTATAACGTAATAGTATATAACGTTATACGTCACATAGTGATGCAATATATCGATATACGTTATAACGTAATAGTATATAATGTTATACTTCATATAGTGATGCAATATATCGTTATACCTTATAACGTAAGAGTATATAAGTTTATACTTCATATAGTGATGCAATATATCGTTATAACTTATAACGTAATAGTATATAATGTTATACTTCATATTGTGATGCAATATATCGTTATACCTTATAACGTAAGTATATATAAGGTTATACTTCATATAGTGATGCAATATATCGTTATACCTTATAACGTAATAGTATATAACGCTATACGTCATATAGTGACGCAGTTTAACGTTATAGGTTGTAACGTAATACTCCATAACGTTATACGTCATATAGTAATGCAATATAACGTTATAAGATATAACGTAATAGTATAAACGTTATACGTCATATAGTGGTGCAATATAACTTTATAAGTCATATAGTGATGCAGTACATCGTTATAGGTTATAACGTAATAGTATATAACGTTATACGTCACATAGTGATGCAGTGCATCGTTATAGGTTATAACGTAATAGTATAAACGTTATACGTCATATAGTGGTGCAATATAACGTTATAAGTCATATAGTGATGCAGTACAACGTTATAGGTTATAACGTAATGGTATGTGACGGTATACGTCATATAGTGGTGCAATATATCGTTATACCTTATAACGTAACAGTACATACGGTTATACTTCATATAGTGGTGCAATATATCGTTATACCTTATTACGTAATAGTATATAACGCTATACGTCATATAGTGACGCAATATAACGTTATAGGTTGTAACGTGATACTCCATAACGTTATACGTCATATAGTAATGCAATATAACGTTATAAGTTATGACGTAATAGTATATAACGTTATACGTCATATAGTGATGCAGTATAACGTTATAGGTTATAACGCAATAGTATATATCGTTATACGTCATATAGTGATGCAATATGTCGTTATACGTTGTAACGTAATACTCCATAACGTTATACGTCATATAGTAATGCAATATAACGTTATAGGTTAAAACGTAATACTCCATAACGTTATACGTCATATAGTGATGCAATATAACGTTATAAATTATAACGTAATAGTATTAACGATATACGTCATATAGTGGCGCAATATAACGTTATAAGTGATATAGTGGTGTAATATAACGTTTTACCTTATTACGTAAGAGTATATAACGTTATACGTCATATAGTGATGCAGTATTCGTTATAGGTTATAACGTATTAGTATATAACGTTATAAGTCATATAGTGATGCAGTACATCGTTATAGGTTATAACGTAATGGTATATGACGTTATACGTCATATAGTGGTGCAATATATCGTTATACCTTATAACGTAATAGTATATAGGGTTATACTTCATATAGTGATGCAATATATCGTTATACCTTATAACGTAAGAGTATATAAGGTTATACTTCATATAGTGATGCAATATAACGTTATACCTTATAACTTAATAGTTTATAACGCTATACGTCATATAGTGACGCAGTAGAACGTTATAGGTTGTAACGTAATACTCCATAACGTTATACGTCATATAGTAATGCAGTATAACGTTATACGTTATAAAAGTATATGACGTTATACGTCAATTAGTGATGCAGTATAACGTTATAGGGAATAACGTAATAGTATATAACGTTATACGTCACACAGCGAGAAAATATATCGTTATCCGTTAAAACGTAATAGTATATAACGTTATACGTCATATAGTGATGCAGTGCATCGTTATAGGTTATAACGTAACAGTATATGACGTTATACGTCTTATAGTGGTGCAATATATCGTTATACCTTATAACGTAATAGTATACAAGGTTATACTTCATATAGTGATGCAATATATCGTTATACCTTATAACGTAATATTATATAACGCTATACGTCATATAGTGACGCAGTTTAGCGGTATAGGTTGTAACGTAATACTCCATAATGTTATACGTCATATAGTAATGCAATATAACGTTATAAGATATAACGTAATAGTATAAACGTTATACGTCATTTAGTGGTGCAATATAACGTTATAAGTCATATAGTGATGCAGTACATCGTTATATGTTATAACGTTATAGTATATAACGTTATGCGTCATATAGTGATGCAGTACATCGTTATAGGTTATAACGTAATGGTATACGACGTTATACGTCATATAGTGATGCAGTATAACGTTATAGGTTATAACGCAATAGTATATAACGTTATTCGTCACATAGTGATGCAATACTTCGTTATACGTTGTAACGTAGTACTCATTAACGTTATACGCTATATAGTAATGCAATATAACGTTATACGTTAAAACGTAATACTCCATAACGTTATACGTCATATAGTGATGCAATATAACGTTATAAATTATAACGTAATGGTATAGACGTTATACATCATATAGTGATGCATTATAACGTTATAAGTGACATAGTGATGCAACATAACGTTATAAGTGATATAGCGATGCAATATAACGTTATGCGCTATAACGTAATAGTATAAATCGTTGTACGATATAAGGTAATACTCTATAACGCTATACGTTATGACGTAATAGTTCATAACGTTATACTTCATATAGGGATGCTATATAACGTTATAAGTGATATAGTCATGCAATATAACGTTATACCATATAACGTAATAGTATATAAATATATACTTCATATGGTGGTGTAATATAACGTTTTACCTTATAACGTAAGAGTATATAAGGTTATACTTAATATAGTGATGCAATATATCGTTATAACTTATAACGTAATAGTATATAATGTTATACTTCATATAGTGATGTAATATATCGTTACACCTTATAACGTAAGTATATATAAGGTTATACTTCATATAGTGATGCAATATATCGTTATACCTTATAACGTAATAGTATATAAGGTTATACTTCATATAGTGATGCAATATATCGTTATACCTTATAACGTAAGAGTATATAAGGTTATACTTCATATAGTGATGCAATATATCGTTATACCTTATAACGTAATAGTATATAACGCTATACGTTATATAGTGACGCAATATAACGTTATAGGTTGTAACGTAATACTCCATAACGTTATACGTCATATAGTAATGCAGTATAACGTTATACGTTATAAAAGTATATGACGTTATACGTCAATTAATGATGCAGTATAACGTTATAGGGAATAACGTAATAGTATATAACGTTATATGTCACACAGCGAGAAAATATATCGTTATCCGTTAAAACGTAATAGTATATAACGTTATACGTCATATAGTGATGCGGTGCATCGTAATAGGTTATAACGTAACAGTATATGACGTTATACGTCTTATAGTGGTGCAATATATCGTTATACCTTATAACGTAATAGTATATAGCGTTATACGTCATTTAGTGACGCAGTATAACGTTATACGTTGTAACGTAATGCTCCATAACGTTATGCGTCATATAGTCATGCAATATAACGTTATACCATATAACGTAATAATATATAAATATATACTTCATATAGTGATGCAATATAACGTTATACCTTATAACGTAATAGTATATAACGTTATACGTCACATAGTGATGCAATATATCGATATACGTTATAACGTAATAGTATATAATGTTATACTTCATATAGTGATGCAATATATCGTTATACCTTATAACGTAAGAGTATATAAGGTTATACTTCATATAGTGATGCAATATATCGTTATAACTTATAACGTAATAGTATATAATGTTATACATCATATAGCGATGCAATATATCGTTATACCTTATAACGTAAGTATATATAAGGTTATACTTCATATAGTGATGCAATATATCGTTATACCTTATAACGTAATAGTATATAACGCTATACGTCATATAGTGACGCAGTTTAACGTTATAGGTTGTAACGTAATACTCCATAATGTTATACGTCATATAGTAATGCAATATAACGTTATAAGTCATATAGTGATGCAGTACAACGTTATAGGTTATAACGTAATGGTATGTGACGGTATACGTTATATAGTGGTGCAATATATCGTTATACCTTATAACGTAACAGTACATACGGTTATACTTCATATAGTGGTGCAATATATCGTTATACCTTATAACGTAATAGTATATAAGGTTATACTTCATATAGTGATGCAATATATCGTTATACCTTAAAACGTACGAGTATATAAGGTTATACTTCATATAGTGATGCAATATATCGTTATACCTTATATCGTAATAGTATATAACGCTATACGTCATATAGTGACGCAATATAACGTTATAGGTTGTAACGTAATACTCCATAACGTTATACGTCATATAGTAATGCAATATAACGTTATAAGTTATGACGTAATAGTATTTAACGTTATACGTCATATAGTGGTGCAATATAACCTTATAAGTCATATAGTGATGCAGTATAACGTTATGCGTTATAACGTAATAGCATATAACGTTATTCGTCACATAGTGATGCAATATTTCGTTATACGTTATAACGTAACAGTATATGACGTTATTCGTCATATAGTGATGCAATATGTATTCATACGTTATAGCGTAATACTCTATCCCGTTATACGTTATAATGTAATAGTATATGACGTTATGCCTCATATAGTGACACAATATAACGTTATAAGTGATATAGTGGTGTAATATAACGTTTTACCTTATAACGTAAAAGTATATAACGTTATACGTCATATAGGGATGCAGTACATCGTTATAGGTTATAACGTAATAGTAGATAACGTTATAAGTCATATAGTGATGCAGTACATCGTTATAGGTAATAACGTAATGGTATATGACGTTATACGTCATATAGTGGTGCAATATATGGTTATACCTTATAACGTAATATTATATAAGGTTATACTTCATATAGTGATGCAATATATCGTTATACCTTATAACGTAAGAGTATATAAGGTTATACTTCATATAGTGATGCAATATAACGTTATACCTTATAACTTAATAGTATATAACGCTATACGTCATATAGTGACGCAGTAGAACGTTATAGGTTGTAACGTAATACTCCATAACGTTATACGTCATATAGTAATGCAGTATAACGTTATACGTTATAAAAGTATATGACGTTATACGTCAATTAGTGATGCAGCATAACGTTATAGGGAATAACGTAATAGTATATAACGTTATACGTCACACAGCGAGAAAATATATCGTTATCCGTTAAAACGTAATAGTATATAACGTTATACGTCATATAGTGATGCAGTGCATCGTTATAGGTTATAACGTAACAGTATATGACGTTATACGTCTTATAGTGGTGCAATATATCGTTATACCTTATAACGTAATAGTATACAAGGTTATACTTCATATAGTGATGCAATATATCGTTATACCTTATAACGTAATATTATATAACGCTATACGTCATATAGTGACGCAGTTTAACGGTATAGGTTGTAACGTAATACTCCATAATGTTATACGTCATATAGTAATGCAATATAACGTTATAAGATATAACGTAATAGTATAAACGTTATACGTCATTTAGTGGTGCAATATAACGTTATAAGTCATATAGTGATGCAGTACATCGTTATATGTTATAACGTTATAGTATATAACGTTATGCGTCATATAGTGATGCAGTACATCGTTATAGGTTATAACGTAATAGTATATGACGTTATACGTCATATAGTGGTGCATTATAACGTTATAAGTGATATAGTGATGCAATATAACGTTATGCGTTATAACGTAATAACATATAACGTTATTCGTCACATAGTGTTGCAATATATCGTTATACGTTGTAACGTAGTACTCATTAACGTTATACGCTATATAGTAATGCAATATAACGTTATACGTTAAAACGTAATACTCCATAACGTTATACGTCATATAGTGGTGCAACATAACGTTATAAGTCATATAGTGATGCAGTACATCGTTATATGTTATAACGTTATAGTATATAACGTTATGCGTCATATAGTGATGCAATATAACGTTATAAATTATAACGTAATGGTATAAACGTTATACATCTTATAGTGATGCATTATAACGTTATAAGTGACATAGTGATGCAACATAACGTTATAAGTGATATGGCGATGCAATATAACGTTATGCGCTATAACGTAATAGTATAAATCGTTGTAAGATATAAGGTAATACTCTACAACGCTATACGTTATGACGTAATAGTTCATAACGTTATACTTCATATAGGGATGCTATATAACGTCATAAGTGATATAGTCATGCAATATAACGTTATACCATATAACGTAATAGTATATAAATATATACTTCATATAGTGATGCAATATAACGTTATACCTTATAACGTAAGAGTATATAGCGTTATACGTCGTTTAGTGACGCAGTATAACGTTATACGTTGTAACGTAATGCTCCATAACGTTATGCGTCATATAGTAATGCAATATAACGTTATGCATTATAACGTAATAGTATATAACGTTATACGTCACATAGTGATGCAATATATCGATATACGTTATAACGTAATAGTATATAATGTTATACTTCATATAGTGATGCAATATATCGTTATACCTTATAACGTAAGAGTATATAAGTTTATACTTCATATAGTGATGCAATATATCGTTATAACTTATAACGTAATAGTATATAATGTTATACTTCATATTGTGATGCAATATATCGTTATACCTTATAACGTAAGTATATATAAGGTTATACTTCATATAGTGATGCAATATATCGTTATACCTTATAACGTAATAGTATATAACGCTATACGTCATATAGTGACGCAGTTTAACGTTATAGGTTGTAACGTAATACTCCATAACGTTATACGTCATATAGTAATGCAATATAAAGTTATAAGATATAACGTAATAGTATAAACGTTATACGTCATATAGTGGTGCAATATAACTTTATAAGTCATATAGTGATGCAGTACATCGTTATAGGTTATAACGTAATAGTATATAACGTTATACGTCACATAGTGATGCAGTGCATCGTTATAGGTTATAACGTAATAGTATAAACGTTATACGCCATATAGTGGTGCAATATAACGTTATAAGTCATATAGTGATGCAGTACAACGTTATAGGTTATAACGTAATGGTATGTGACGGTATACGTCATATAGTGGTGCAATATATCGTTATACCTTATAACGTAACAGTACATACGGTTATACTTCATATAGTGGTGCAATATATCGTTATACCTTATTGCGTAATAGTATATAACGCTATACGTCATATAGTGACGCAATATAACGTTATAGGTTGTAACGTAATACTCCATAACGTTATACGTCATATAGTAATGCAATATAACGTTATAAGTTATGACGTAATAGTATATAACGTTATACGTCATATAGTGATGCAGTATAACGTTATAGGTTATAACGCAATAGTATATATCGTTATACGTCACATAGTGATGCAATATGTCGTTATACGTTGTAACGTAATACTCCATAACGTTATACGTCATATAGTAATGCAATATAACGTTATAGGTTAAAACGTAATACTCCATAACGTTATACGTCATATAGTGATGCAATATAACGTTATAAATTATAACGTAATAGTATTAACGATATACGTCATATAGTGGCGCAATATAACGTTATAAGTGATATAGTGGTGTAATATAACGTTTTACCTTATTACGTAAGAGTATATAACGTTATACGTCATATAGTGATGCAGTACATCGTTATAGGTTACAACGTAATAGTATATAACGTTATAAGTCATATAGTGATGCAGTACATCGTTATAGGTTATAACGTAATGGTATATGACGTTATACGTCATATAGTGATGCAGTGCATCGTTATAGGTTATAACGTAACAGTATATGACGTTATACGTCTTATAGTGGTGCAATATATCGTTATACCTTATAACGTAATAGTATATAAGGTTATACTTCATATAGTGATGCAATATATCGTTATACCTTATAACGTAAGAGTATATAAGGTTATACTTCATATAGTGATGCAATATATCGTTATACCTTATAACGTAATATTATATAACGCTATACGTCATATAGTGACGCAGTTTAGCGGTATAGGTTGTAACGTAATACTCCATAATGTTATACGTCATATAGTAATGCAATATAACGTTATAAGATATAACGTAATAGTATAAACGTTATACGTCATTTAGTGGTGCAATATAACGTTATAAGTCATATAGTGATGCAGTACATCGTTATATGTTATAACGTTATAGTATATAACGTTATGCGTCATATAGTGATGCAGTACATCGTTATAGGTTATAACGTAATGGTATATGACGTTATACGTCATATAGTGGTGCATTATAACGTTATAAGTGATATAGTGATGCAATATAACGTTATGCGTTATAACGTAATAACATATAACGTTATTCGTCACATAGTGTTGCAATATATCGTTATACGTTGTAACGTAGTACTCATTAACGTTATACGCTATATAGTAATGCAATATAACGTTATACGTTAAAACGTAATACTCCATAACGTTATACGTCATATAGTGGTGCAATATAACGTTATAAGTCATATAGTGATGCAGTACATCGTTATATGTTATAACGTTATAGTATATAACGTTATGCGTCATATAGTGATGCAATATAACGTTATAAATTATAACGTAATGGTATAAACGTTATACATCTTATAGTGATGCATTATAACGTTATAAGTGACATAGTGATGCAACATAACGTTATAAGTGATATGGCGATGCAATATAACGTTATGCGCTAAAACGTAATAGTATAAATCGTTGTACGATATAAGGTAATACTCTATAACGCTATACGTTATGACGTAATAGTTCATAACGTTATACTTCATATAGGGATGCTATATAACGTCATAAGTGATATAGTCATGCAATATAACGTTATACCATATAACGTAATAGTATATAAATATATACTTCATATAGTGATGCAATATAACGTTATACCTTATAACGTAATAGTATATAGCGTTATACGTCGTTTAGTGACGCAGTATAACGTTATACGTTGTAACGTAATGCTCCATAACGTTATGCGTCATATAGTAATGCAATATAACGTTATGCATTATAACGTAATAGTATATAACGTTATACGTCACATAGTGATGCAATATATCGATATACGTTATAACGTAATAGTATATAATGTTATACTTCATATAGTGATGCAATATATCGTTATACCTTATAACGTAAGAGTATATAAGTTTATACTTCATATAGTGATGCAATATATCGTTATAACTTATAACGTAATAGTATATAATGTTATACTTCATATTGTGATGCAATATATCGTTATACCTTATAACGTAAGTATATATAAGGTTATACTTCATATAGTGATGCAATATATCGTTATACCTTATAACGTAATAGTATATAACGCTATACGTCATATAGTGACGCAGTTTAACGTTATAGGTTGTAACGTAATACTCCATAACGTTATACGTCATATAGTAATGCAATATAACGTTATAAGATATAACGTAATAGTATAAACGTTATACGTCATATAGTGGTGCAATATAACTTTATAAGTCATATAGTGATGCAGTACATCGTTATAGGTTATAACGTAATAGTATATAACGTTATACGTCACATAGTGATGCAGTGCATCGTTATAGGTTATAACGTAATACTCCATAACGTTATACGTCATACAGTAATGCAATATAACGTTATAGGTTAAAACGTAATACTCCATAACGTTATACGTCATATAGTGATGCAATATAACGTTATAAATTATAACGTAATATTATAAACGTTATACGTCATATAGTGGTGCAACATAACCTTATAAGTCATATAGTGATGCAGTATAACGTTATGCGTTATAACGTAATAGCATATAACGTTATTCGTCACATAGTGATGCAATATATCGTTATACGTTATAGCGTAATACTCTATCCCGTTATACGTTATAATGTAATAGTATATGACGTTATGCCTCATATAGTGACACAATATAACGTTATAGGTTGTAACGTAATACTCCATAACGTTATACGTCATATAGTAATGCAATATAACGTTATAAGTTATGACGTAATAGTATATAACGTTATACGTCATATAGTGATGCAGTATAACGTTATAGGTTATAACGCAATAGTATATATCGTTATACGTCACATAGTGATGCAATATGTCGTTATACGTTGTAACGTAATACTCCATAACGTTATACGTCATATAGTGATGCAATATAACGTTATAGGTTAAAACGTAATACTCCATAACGTTATACGTCATATAGTGATGCAATATAACGTTATAAATTATAACGTAATAGTATTAACGATATACGTCATATAGTGGCGCAATATAACGTTATAAGTGATATAGTGGTGTAATATAACGTTTTACCTTATTACGTAAGAGTATATAACGTTATACGTCATATAGTGATGCAGTACATCGTTATAGGTTATAACGTAATAGTATATAACGTTATAAGTCATATAGTGATGTAGTACATCGTTATAGGTTATAACATAATGGTATATGACGTTATACGTCATATAGTGGTGCAATATATCGTTATACCTTATAACGTAATAGTATATAAGGTTATACTTCATATAGTGATGCAATATATCGTTATACCTTATAACGTAAGAGTATATAAGGTTATACTTCATATAGTGATGCAATATAACGTTATACCTTATAACTTAATAGTTTATAACGCTATACGTCATATAGTGACGCAGTAGAACGTTATAGGTTGTAACGTAATACTCCATAACGTTATACGTCATATAGTAATGCAGTATAACGTTATACGTTATAAAAGTATATGACGTTATACGTCAATTAGTGATGCAGTATAACGTTATAGGGAATAACGTAATAGTATATAACGTTGTACGTCACACAGCGAGAAAATATATCGTTGTCCGTTAAAACGTAATAGTATATAACGTTATACGTCATATAGTGATGCAGTGCATCGTTATAGGTTATAACGTCACAGTATATGACGTTATACGTCTTATAGTGGTGCAATATATCGTTATACCTTATAACGTAATAGTATACAAGGTTATACTTCATATAGTGATGCAATATATCGTTATACCTTATAACGTAATATTATATAACGCTATACGTCATATAGTGACGCAGTTTAGCGGTATAGGTTGTAACGTAATACTCCATAATGTTATACGTCATATAGTAATGCAATATAACGTTATAAGATATAACGTAATAGTATAAACGTTATACGTGATTTAGTGGTGCAATATAACGTTATAAGTCATATAGTGATGCAGTACATCGTTATATGTTATAACGTTATAGTATATAACGTTATGCGTCATATAGTGATGCAGTACATCGTTATAGGTTATAACGTAATAGTATATGACGTTATACGTCATATAGTGGTGCAATATAACGTTATAAGTGATATAGTGATGCAATATAACGTTATGCGTTATAACGTAACAACATATAACGTTATTCGTCACATAGTGATGCAATATATCGTTATACGTTGTAACGTAGTACTCATTAACGTTATACGCTATATAGTAATGCAATATAACGTTATACGTTAAAACGTAATACTCCATAACGTTATACGTCATATAGTGATGCAATATAACGTTATAAATTATAACGTAATGGTATAAACGTTATACATCATATAGTGATGCACTATAACGTTATAAGTGACATAGTGATGCAACATAACGTTATAAGTGATATAGCGATGCAATATAACGTTATGCGCTATAACGTAATAGTATAAATCGTTGTACGATATAAGGTAATACTCTATAACGCTATACGTTATGACGTAATAGTTCATAACGTTATACTTCATATAGGGATGCTATATAACGTTATAAGTGATATAGTCATGCAACATAACGTTATACCATATAACGTAATAGTATATAAATATATACTTCATATAGTGATGCAATATAACGTTATACCTTATAACGTAATAGTATATAGCGTTATACGTCATTTAGTGGCGCAGTATAACGTTATACGTTGTAACGTAATGCTCCATAACGCTATGCGTCATATAGTAATGCAATATAACGTTATGCATTATAACGTAATAGTATATAACGTTATACGTCACATAGTGATGCAATATATCGATATACGTTATAACGTCATA
Organism: Bombus affinis; assembly: GCF_024516045.1. Classification (NCBI taxonomy): domain Eukaryota; kingdom Metazoa; phylum Arthropoda; class Insecta; order Hymenoptera; family Apidae; genus Bombus; species Bombus affinis. Next base: position 31,253 of record NW_026108943.1, on the reverse strand, counting down.
GTATGTAATGTTATACGTCATATAGTGATGCAGTATAACGTTATAGGTCATAACGCAATGGTATATAACGTTATACGACACATAGTAATGCAATATGTCGTCATACGTTGTAAGGTAATGCTCCATAACGTTATGCGTCATATAGTAATGCAATATAACGTTATACGTTATAACGTAATAGTATATGACGTTATTCGTCATATAGTGATGCAATATGTAGTCATACGTTATAGCGTAATACTCTATTATGTTATACGTTATAATGTAATAGTATATGACGTTATGCCTCATACAGTGATACAATATAACGTTATAAGTGATATAGTGGTGTAATATAACGTTTTACCTTATAACGTAAGAGTATATAACGTTATACGTCATATACTGATGCAGTACATCGTTATAGGTTATAACGTAATACTCCATAACGTTATACGTCATACAGTAATGCAATATAACGTTATAGGTTAAAACGTAATACTCCATAAAGTTATACGTCATATAGTGATGCAATATAACGTTATAAATTATAACGTAATATTATAAACGTTATACGTCATATAGTGGTGCAACATAACCTTATAAGTCATATAGTGATGCAGTATAACGTTATGCGTTATAACGTAATAGCATATAACGTTATTCGTCACATAGTGATGCAATATATCGTTATACGTTATAGCGTAATACTCTATCCCGTTATACGTTATAATGTAATAGTATATGACGTTATGCCTCATATAGTGACACAATATAACGTTATAGGTTGTAACGTAATACTCCATAACGTTATACGTCATATAGTAATGCAATATAACGTTATAAGTTATGACGTAATAGTATATAACGTTATACGTCATATAGTGATGCAGTATAACGTTATAGGTTATAACGCAATAGTATATATCGTTATACGTCACATAGTGATGCAATATGTCGTTATACGTTGTAACGTAATACTCCATAACGTTATACGTCATATAGTGATGCAATATAACGTTATAGGTTAAAACGTAATACTCCATAACGTTATACGTCATATAGTGATGCAATATAACGTTATAAATTATAACGTAATAGTATTAACGATATACGTCATATAGTGGCGCAATATAACGTTATAAGTGATATAGTGGTGTAATATAACGTTTTACCTTATTACGTAAGAGTATATAACGTTATACGTCATATAGTGATGCAGTACATCGTTATAGGTTATAACGTAATAGTATATAACGTTATAAGTCATATAGTGATGCAGTACATCGTTATAGGTTATAACATAATGGTATATGACGTTATACGTCATATAGTGGTGCAATATATCGTTATACCTTATAACGTAAGAGTATATAAGGTTATACTTCATATAGTGATGCAATATATCTTTATACCTTATAACGTAATAGTACATAACGCTATACGTCATATAGTGACGCAGTTTAACGTTATAGGTTGTAACGTAATACTCCATAACGTTATACGTCATATAGTAATGCAATATAACGTTATAAGATATAACGTAATAGTATAAACGTTATACGTCACATAGTGATGCCATGCATCGTTATAGGTTATAACGTAATAGTATAAACGTTATACGTCATATAGTGGTACAATATAACCTTATAAGTCATATAGTGATGCAGTATAACGTTATGCGTTATAACGTAATAGCATATAACGTTATTCGTCACATAGTGATGCAATATATCGTTATACGTTATAACGTAACAGTATATGATGTTATTCGTCATATAGTGATGCAATATGTAGTCATACGTTATAGCGCAATACTCTATCCCGTTATACGTTATAATGTAATAGTATATGACGTTATGCCTCATATAGTGACACAATATAACGTTATAAGTGATATAGTGGTGTAATATAATGTTTTACCTTATAACGTAAGAGTATATAACGTTATACGTCATATAGTGATGCAGTACATCGTTATAGGTTATAACGTAATAGTATATAACGTTATAAGTCATATAGTGATGCAGTACATCGTTATAGCTTATATCGTAATGGTATATGACGTTATACGTCATATAGTGGTGCAATATATCGTTATACCTTATAACGTAATAGTATGTAAGGTTATACTTCATATAGTGATGCAATATACGTTATACCTTATAACGTAAGAGTATATAAGGTTATACTTCATATAGTGATGCAATATAACGTTATACGTTATAACTTAATAGTATATAACGCTATACGTCATATAGTGACGCAGTAGAACGTTATAGGTTGTAACGTAATACTCCATAACGTTATACGTCATATAGTAATGCAGTATAACGTTATACGTTATAAAAGTATATGACGTTATACGTCAATTAGTGATGCAGTATAACGTTATAGGGAATAACGTAATAGTATATAACGTTATACGTCACACAGCGAGAAAATATATCGTTATCCGTTAAAAAGGTAATAGTATATAACGTTATACGTCATATAGTGATGCAGTGCATCGTTATAGGTTATAACGTAACAGTATATGACGTTATACGTCTTATAGTGGTGCAATATATCCTTTTACCTTATAACGTAATAGTATACAAGGTTATACTTCATATAGTGATGCATTATAACGTTATAAGTGACATAGTGATGCAACATAACGTTATAAGTGATATAGCGACGCAATATAACGTTATGCGCTATAACGTAATAGTATAAATCGTTGTACGATATAAGGTAATACTCTATAACGCTATACGTTATGACGTAATAGTTCATAACGTTATACTTCATATAGGGATGCTATATAACGTTATAAGTGATATAGTCATGCAATATAACGTTATACCATATAACGTAATAGTATATAAATATATACTTCATATAGTGATGCAATATAACGTTATAACTTATAACGTAATAGTATATAGCGTTATACGTCATTTAGTGGCGCAGTATAACGTTATACGTTGTAACGTAATGCTCCATAACGCTATGCGTCACATAGTAATGCAATATAACGTTATGCATTATAACGTAATAGTATATAACGTTATACGTCACATAGTGATGCAATATATCGATATACGTTATAACGTAATAGTATGTAATGTTATACGTCATATAGTGATGCAGTATAACGTTATAGGTCATAACGCAATGGTATATAACGTTATACGTCACATAGTAATGCAATATGTCGTCATACGTTGTAAGGTAATGCTCCATAACGTTATGCGTCATATAGTAATGCAATATAGCGTTATACGTTATAACGTAATAGTATATGACGTTATTCGTCATATAGTGATGCAATATGTAGTCATACGTTATAGCGTAATACTCTATTACGTTATACGTTATAATGTAATAGTATATGACGTTATGCCTCATACAGTGATACAATATAACGATATAAGTGATATAGTGGTGTAATATAACGTTTTACCTTATAACGTAAGAGTATATAACGTTATACGTCATATACTGATGCAGTACATCGTTATAGGTTATAACGTAATAGTATATAACGTTATAAGTCATATAGTGATGCAGTACATCGTTATAGGTTATAACGTAATGGTATATGACTTTATACGTCATATAGTGGTGCAATATTTCGTTATACCTTATGACGTAATAGTATATAAGGTTATACTTCATATAGTGATGCAATATAACGTTAAACCTTATAACTTAATAGTATATAACGCTATACGTCATATAGTGACGCAGTAGAACGTTAGAGGTTGTAACGTAATACTCCATAACGTTATACGTCATATAGTAATGCAATATAACGTTATAGGTTAAAACGTAATACTCCATAACGTTATACGTCATATAGTGATGCAATATAACGTTATAAATTATAACGTAATGGTATAAACGTTATACATCATATAGTGATGCACTATAACGTTATAAGTGACATAGTGATGCAACATAACGTTATAAGGGATATAGCGATGCAATATAACGTTATGCGCTATAACGTAATAGTATAAATCGTTGTACGATATAAGGTAATACTCTATAACGCTATACGTTATGACGTAATAGTTCATAACGTTATACTTCATATAGGGATGCTATATAACGTTATAAGTGATATAGTCATGCAATATAACGTTATACCATATAACGTAATAGTATATAAATATATACTTCATATAGTGATGCAATATAACGTTATAACTTATAACGTAATAGTATATAGCGTTATACGTCATTTAGTGGCGCAGTATAACGTTATACGTTGTAACGTAATGCTCCATAACGCTATGCGTCATATAGTAATGCAATATAACGTTATGCATTATAACGTAATAGTATATAACGTTATACGTCACATAGTGATGCAATATATCGATATACGTTATAACGTAATAGTATGTAATGTTATACGTCATATAGTGATGCAGTATAACGTTATAGGTCATAACGCAATGGTATATAACGTTATACGTCACATAGTAATGCAATATGTCGTCATACGTTGTAAGGTAATGCTCCATAACGTTATGCGTCATATAGTAATGCAATATAACATTATACGTTATAACGTAATAGTATATGACGTTATTCGTCATATAGTGATGCAATATGTAGTCATACGTTATAGCGTAATACTCTATTACGTTATACGTTATAATGTAATAGTATATGACGTTATGCCTCATACAGTGATACAATATAACGTTATAAGTGATATAGTGGTGTAATATAACGTTTTACCTTATAACGTAAGAGTATATAACGTTATACGTCATATACTGATGCAGTACATCGTTATAGGTTATAACGTAATAGTATATAACGTTATAAGTCATATAGTGATGCAGTACATCGTTATAGGTTATAACGTAATGGTATATGACTTTATACGTCATATAGTGGAGCAATATTTCGTTATACCTTATGACGTAATAGTATATAAGGTTATACTTCATATAGTGATGCAATATAACGTTAAACCTTATAACTTAATAGTATATAACGCTATACGTCATATAGTGACGCAGTAGAACGTTAGAGGTTGTAACGTAATACTCCATAACGTTATACGTCATATAGTAATGCAATATAACGTTATAGGTTAAAACGTAATACTCCATAACGTTATACTTCATATAGTGATGCAATATATCGTTATACCTTATAACGTAAGTATATATAAGCTTATACTTCATATAGCGATGCAATATATCGTTATACCTTATAACGTAATAGTATATAACGCTATACGTCATATAGTGACGCAATATAACGTTATAGGTTGTAACGTAATACTCCATAACGTTATACGTCATACAGTAATGCAATATAACGTTATAGGTTAAAACGTAATACTCCATAACGTTATACGTCATATAGTGATGCAATATAACGTTATAAATTATAACGTAATATTATAAACGTTATACGTCATATAGTGGTGCAACATAACCTTATAAGTCATATAGTGATGCAGTATAACGTTATGCGTTATAACGTAATAGCATATAACGTTATTCGTCACATAGTGATGCAATATGTCGTTATAAGTTATGACGTAATAGTATATAACGTTATACGTCATAGAGTGATGCAGTATAACGTTATAGGTTATAACGCAATAGTATATATCGTTATACGTCACATAGTTATGCAATATGTCGTTATACGTTGTAACGTAATACTCCATAACGTTATACGTCATATAGTAATGCAATATAACGTTATAGGTTAAAACGTAATACTCCATAACGTTATACGTCATATAGTGATGCAATATAACGTTATAAATTATAAAGTAATAGTATAAACGTTATACGTCATATAGTGGTGCAATATAACCTTATAAGTCATATAGTGATGCAGTATAACGTTATGCGTTATAACGTAATAGCATATAACGTTATTCGTCACATAGTGATGCAATATATCGTTATACGTTATAACGTAACAGTATATGACGTTATTCGTCATATAGTGGTGCAATATGTAGTCATACGTTATAGCGTAATACTCTATTACGTTATACGTCATAATGTAATATTATATGACGTTATGCGTCTTATAGTGATACAATATAACGTTATAAGTCATATAGTGGTGTAATATAACGTTTTACCTTATAGCGTAATAGTATATAACGTTATACGTCATATAGTGATGCAATATAGCGTTATACCTTATAACGTAATAGTATATAAGGTTATACTTCATATAGTGATGCAATATATCGTTATACGTTGTAACGTAGTACTCATTAACGTTATACGCTATATAGTAATGCAATATAACGTTATACGTTAAAACGTAATACACCATATCGTTATACGTCATATAGTGATGCAATATAACGTTATAAATTATAACGTAATGGTATAAACGTTATACATCATATAGTGATGCATTATAACGTTATAAGTGATATAGTGATGCAACATAACGTTATAAGTGATATAGCGATGCAATATGACGTTATGCGCTATAACGTAATAGTATAAATCGTTGTACGATATAAGGTAATACTCTATAACGCTATACGTTATAACGTAATAGTTCATAACGTTATACTTCATATAGGGATGCTATATAACGTTATAAGTGATATAGTCATGCATTATATCGTTATACCATATAACGTAATAGTATATAAGTATATACTTCATATAGTGATGCAATATAACGTTATACCTTATAACGTAATAGTATATAACGTTATACGTCATTTAGTGACGCAATATAACGTTATAGGTTGTAACGTAATACTCCATAACGTTATACGTCATATAGTAATGCAATATAACGTTATATGTTAAAACGTAATACTCCATAACGTTATACGTCATATAGTGATGCAATATAACGTTATAAATTATAACGTAATAGTATAAACGTTATACGTCATATAGTGGTGCAATATAACCTTATAAGTCATATAGTGATGCAGTATAACGTTATGCGTTATAACGTAATAGCATACAACGTTATTCGTCACATAGTGATGCAATATATCGTTATAAGTTATGACGTAATAGTATATAACGTTATACGTCATAGAGTGATGCAGTATAACGTTATAGTTTATAACGCAATAGTATATATCGTTATACGTCACATAGTGATGCAATATGTCGTTATACGTTGTAACGTAATACTCCATAACGTTGTACGTCATATAGTAATGCAATATAACGTTATAGGTTAAAACGTAATACTCCATAACGTTATACGTCATATAGTGATGCAATATAACGTTATAAATTATAACGTAATAGTATAAACGTTATACGTCATATAGTGGTGCAATATAACCTTATAAGTCATATAGTGATGCAGTATAACGTTATGCGTTATAACGTAATAGCATATAACGTTATTCGTCACATAGTGATGCAATATATCGTTATACGTTATAACGTAACAGTATATGACGTTATTCGTCATATAGTGATGCAATATAACATTATACGTTAAAACGTAATACTCCATAACGTTATACGTCATATAGTGATGCAATATAACGTTATAAATTATAACGTAATGGTATAAACGTTATACATCATATAGTGATGCATTATAACGTTATAAGTGACATAGTGATGCAGTATAACGTTATGCGTTATAACGTAATAGCATATAACGTTATTCGTCACATAGTGATGCAATATATCGTTATACGTTATAACGTAACAGTATATGACGTTATTCGTCATATAGCGATGCAATATAACGTTATGCGCTATAACGTAATAGTATAAATCGTTGTACGATATAAGGTAATACTCTATAACGCTATACGTTATGACGTAATAGTTCATAACGTTATACTTCATATAGGGATGCTATATAACGTTATAAGTGATATAGTCATGCAATATAACGTTATACCATATAACGTAATAGTATATAAATAAATACTTCATATAGTCATGCAATATAACGTTATACCTTATAACGTAATAGTATATAGCGTTATACGTCATTTAGTGACGCAGTATAACGTTATACGTTGTAACGTAATGCTCCATAACGTTATGCGTCATATAGTAACGCAATATAACGTTATGCATTATAACGTAATAGTATATAACGTTATACGTCATATAGTGATGCAATATATCGATATACGTTATAACGTAATAGTATATAATGTTATACGTCATATAGTGATGCAGTATAACGTTATAGGTCATAACGCAATGGTATATAACGTTATACGTCACATAGTAATGCAATATGTCGTTATACGTTGTAAGGTAATGCTCCATAACGTTATGCGTCATATAGTAATGCAATATAACGTTATACGTTATAACGTAACAGTATATGACGTTATTCGTCATATAGTGATGCAATATGTAGTCATACGTTATAGCGTAATACTCTATTACGTTATACGTTATAATGTAATAGTATATGACGTTATGCCTCATACAGTGATACAATATAACGTTATAAGTGATATAGTGGTGTAATATAACGTTTTACCTTATAACGTAAGAGTATATAACGTTATACGTCATATAGTGATGCAGTACATCGTTATAGGTTATAACGTAATAGTATATAACGTTATAAGTCATATAGAGATGCAGTACATCGTTATAGGTTATAACGTAATGGTATATGACTTTATACGTCATATAGTGGTGCAATATTTCGTTATACCATATGACGTAATAGTATATAAGGTTATACTTCATATAGTGATGCAATATATCGTTATACCTTCTAACGTAAGAGTATATAATGTTATACTTCATATAGTGATGCAATATAACGTTAAACCTTATAACTTAATAGTATATAACGCTATACGTCATATAGTGACGCAGTAGAACGTTATAGGTTGTAACGTAATACTCCATAACGTTATACGTCATATAGTAATGCAATATAACGTTATACGTTATAAAAGTATATGACGTTATACGTCAATTAGTGATGCAGTATAACGTTATAGGGAATAACGTAATAGTATATAACGTTATACGTCACATAGTGATGAAATATACCGTTAACCGTTATAACGTAATATTATATAACGTTATACGTCACATAGTGATGCAATATACCGTTATACGTTGTAACGTAATACTCCATAACGTTATACGTCATATAGTAATGCAATATAACGTTATATGTTAAAACGTAATACTCCATAACGTTATAAGTGATATAGTGAAGCAATATAACGTTATGCGTTATAACGTAATAGTATAAATCGTTATACGATATAAGGTAATACTCTATAACGCTATACGTTATAACGTAACAGTTCATAACGTTATACGTCATATAGGGATGCTATATATCGTTATAAGTGATATAGTGTTGCAGTATAACGTTATACCTTATAACGTAATAGTATATAACGTTATACGTCATATAGTGATGCAGTACAACGTTATAGGTTATAACGTAACAGTATATGACGTTATACGTCTTATAGTGGTGCAATATATCGTTATAACTTATAACGTAATAGTATATAAGGTTATACTTCATATAGTGATGAAATATATCGTTATACCTTATAACGTAATAGTATATAACGCTATACGTCATATAGTGACGCAGTATAACGTCATAGGTTGTAACGTAATGCTCCATGGCGTTATGCGTCATATAGTAATGCAATATAACGTTATACATTATAACGTAATAGTATATAACGTTATACGTCACATACTGATGCAATATATCGTTATCCGTTGTAACGTAATACTCCATAACGTTATACGTCATATAGTAATGCAATATAACGCTATACGGTAAATCGTAATACTCCATAACGTTATACGTCATATAGTGATGCAATATAACGTTATAAGTTATAACGTAATAGTATAAACGTTATACGTCATATAGTGATGCAGTACAACGTTATAGGTTATAACGTAATGGTATATGACGTTATACGTCATATAGTGGTGCAATATATCGTTATACCTTATATCGTAACAGTACATACGGTTATACTTCATATAGTGATGCATTATATCGTCATACCTTATAACGTGAGAGTATATAAGGTTATACTACATATAGTGATGCAATATACCGTTATACCTTATAACGTAATAGTATATAACGTAATATGCGTATAATGCGTTATAACGTAATAGTATATAACGTGATACGTCACATAGTGCTGCAATATATCGTTAGACGTTGTAACGTAATACTCCATAACGTTATACGTCATATAGTAATGCAATATAACGTTATACGTTAAAACGTAATACTCCATAACGTTATACAACAAATAGTGATGCAATATAACGTTATAAGGTGTAAGGTAAGAGTATAAACGTTATACGTCATATAGTGATGCAGTACAACGTTATAGGTTATAACGTAATGGTATATGACGTTATACGTCATATAGTGGTGCAATATACCGTTATACCTTATAACGTAATATTATATAAGATTATTCTTCATATTGTGATGCAATATATCGTTATACCTTATAACGTAAGAGTATATAAGGTTATACTTCATATAGTGATGCAATATAACGTTATACCTTATAACTTAATAGTATATAACGCTATACGTCATATAGTGACGCAGTAGAATGTTATAGGTTGTAACGTAATACTCCATAACGTTATACGTCATATAGTAATGCAGTATAACGTTATACGTTATAAAAGTATATGACGTTATACGTCAATTAGTGATGCAGTATAACGTTATAGGGAATAACGTAATAGTATATAACGTTATACGTCACACAGCGAGAAAATATACCGTTATCCGTTAAAACGTAATAGTATATAACGTTATACGTCATATAGTGATGCAGTGCATCGTTATAGGTTATAACGTAACAGTATATGACGTTATACGTCTTATAGTGGTGCAATATATCGTTATACCTTATAACGTAATAGTATGCAAGGTTATACTTCATATAGTGATGCAATATATCGTTATACCTTATAACGTAATATTATATAACGCTATACGTCATATAGTGACGCAGTTTAACGGTATAGGTTGTAACGTAATACTCCATAATGTTATACGTCATATAGTAATGCAATATAACGTTATAAGATATAACGTAATAGTATAAACGTTATACGTCATTTAGTGGTGCAATATAACGTTATAAGTCATATAGTGATGCAGTACATCGTTATATGTTATAACGTTATAGTATATAACGTTATACGTCATATAGTGATGCAGTACATCGTTACAGGTTATAACGTAATGGCATATGACGTTATACGTCATATAGTGGTGCAATATAACGTTATAAGTGATATAGTGATGCAATATAACGTTATGCGTCATAACGTAGAACTCATTAACGTTATACGCTATATAGTAATGCAATATAACGTTATACGTTAAAACGTAATACTCCATAACGTTATACGTCATATAGTGACGCAATATAACGTTATAAATTATAACGTAATGGTATAAACGTTATACATCATATAGTGAGGCATTAGAACGTTATAAGTGACATAGTGATGCAACATAACGTTATAAGTGATATAGCGATGCAATATAACGTTATGCGCTATAACGTAATAGTATAAATCGTTGTACGACATAAGGTAATACTCTATAACGCTATACGTTATGACGTAATAGTTCATAACGTTATACTTCATATAGGGATGCTATATAACGTTATAAGTGATATAGTCATGCAAAATAACGTTATACCATATAACGTAATAGTATATAAATATATACTTCATATAGTGATGCAATATAACGTTATACCTTATAACGTAATAGTATATAGCGTTATACGTCATTTAGTGACGCAGTATAACGTTATACGTTGTAACGTAATGCTCCATAACGTTATGCGTCATATAGTAATGCAATATAACGTTATGCATTATAACGTAATAGTAAAATAACGTTATACGTCACATAGTGATGCAATATATCGATATACGTTATAACGTAATAGTATATAATGTTATACGTCATATAGTGATGCAGTATAACGTTATAGGTCATAACGCAATGGTATATAACGTTATAGGTCACATAGTAATGCAATATGTCGTTATACGTTGTAAGGTAATGCTCCATAACGTTATGCGTCATATAGTAATGCAATATAACGGTATACGTTATAACGTAACAGTATATGACGTTATTCGTCATATAGTGATGCAATATGTAGTCATACGTTATAGCGTAATACTCTATTACGTTATACGTTATAATGTAATAGTATATGACGTTATGCCTCATACAGTGATACAATATAACGTTATAAGTGATATAGTGGTGTAATATAACGTTTTACCTTATAACGTAAGAGTATATAACGTTATACGTCATATAGTGAGGCAGTACATCGTTATAGGTTATAACGTAATAGTATATAACGTTATAAGTCATATAGTGATGCAGTACATCGTTATAGGTTATAACGTAATGGTATATGACTTTATACGTGATATAGTGGTGCAATATTTAGTTATACCTTAAGATGTAATAGTATATAAGGTTATACTTCATATAGTGATGCAATATATCGTTATACCTTATAACGTAAGAGTATATAAGGTTATACTTCATATAGTGATGCAATATAGCGTTAAACCTTATAACTTAATAGTATATAACGCTATACGTCATATAGTGACGCAGTAGAACGTTATAGGTTGTAACGTAATACTCCATAACGTTATACGTCATATAGTAATGCAATATAACGTTATACGTTATAAAAGTATATGACGTTATACGTCAATTAGTGATGCAGTATAACGTTATAGGGAATGACGTAATAGTATATAACGTTATACGTCACACAGTGAGAAAATATATCGCTATCCGTTAAAACGTAATAGTATATAACGTTATACGTCATATAGTGATGCAGTGCATCGTTATAGGTTATAACGTAACAGTATATGACGTTATACGTCTTATAGTGGTGCAATATATCGTTATACCTTATAACGTAATAGTATATAAGGTTATACTTCATATAGTGTTGCAATATATCGTTATACCTTATAACGTAAGAGTATATAAGGTTATACTTCATATAGTGATGCAATATAACGTTATACCTTTTAACTTATTAGTATATAACGCTATACGTCATATAGTGACGCAGTATAACGTTATAGGTTGTAACGTAATACTCCATCACGTTATACGTCATATAGTAATGCAATATAACGTTATAAGTTATAACGTAATAGTATAAACCTTATACGTCATATAGTGGTGCAATATAACGTTATAAGTCATATAGTGATGCAGTACATCGTTATAGGGTATAACGTAATAGTATATAACGTTATACGTCATATAGTGATGCAGTACATCGTTACAGGTTATAACGTAATGGCATATGACGTTATACGTCATATAGTGGTGCAATATATCGTTATACCTTATAACGTAATAGTATATAAGGTTATACTTCATATAGTGATGCAATATATCGTTATACCTAATAACGCAAGAGTATATAAGGTTATACTTCATATAGTGATGCAATATATCGTTATAACTTATAACGTAATAGTATATAATGTTATACTTCATATAGTGATGCAATATATCGTTATACCTTATAACGTAAGTATATATAAGGTTATACCTCATATAGTGATGCAATATATCGTTATACCTTATAACGTAATAGTATATAACGCTATACGTCATATAGTGACGCAATATAACGTTATAGGTTGTAACGTAATACTCCATAACGTTATACGTCATATAGTAATGCAATATAACGTTATACGTTATGACGTAATAGTATATAACGATATACGTCAAATAGTGATGCAGTATAACGTTATAGGTTATAACGCAATAGTATATATCGTTATACGTCATATAGTAATGCAATATAACGTTATAAGTTATGACGTAATAGTATATAACGATATAAGTCATATAGTGATGCAGTATAACGTTATAGGTTATAACGCAATACTATATATCGTTATACGTCACATAGTGATGCAATATAACGTTATAAGTTATGACGTAATAGTATATAACGATATACGTCATATAGTGATGCAGTATAACGTTATAGGTTATAACGCAATAGTATATATCGTTATACGTCACATAGTGATGCAATATATCGTTATACGTTATAACGTAACAGTATATGACGTTATTCGTCATGTAGTGATGCAATATGTAGTCATACGTTATAGCGTAATACTCTATTACGTTATACGTCATAATGTAATATTATATGACTTTATGCGTCATATAGTGATACAATATAACGTTATAAGTCATATAGTGGTGTAATATAACGTTTTACCTTATAGCGTAATAGTATATAACGTTATACGTCATATAGTGATGCAGTACATCGTTATAGGTTATAACGTAATAGTATATGACGCTATACGTCATATAGAGATACAGCATAGTGTTATAGGTTATAACGTAATAGTCTATATCGTTATACGTCATATAGTGATGCAATATAGCGTTATACCTTATAACGTAATAGTATATAAGGTTATACTTCATATAGTGATGCAATATATCGTTATACGTTGTAACGTAGTACTCATTAACGTTATACGCTATATAGTAATGCAATATAACGTTATACGTTAAAACGTAATACTCCATAACGTTATACGTCATATAGTGATGCAATATAACGTTATAAATTATAACGTAATGGTATAAACGTTATACATCATATAGTGATGCATTATAACGTTATAAGTGATATAGTGATGCAACATAACGTTATAAGTGATATAGCGATGCAATATAGCGTTATGCGCAATAACGTAATAGTATAAATCGTTGTACGATATAAGGTAATACTCTATAACGCTATACTTTATAACGTAATAGTTCATAACGTTATACTTCATATAGGGATGCTATATAACGTTATAAGTGATATAGTCATGCAATATATCGTTATACCATATAACGTAATAGTATATAAGTATATACTTCATATAGTGATGCAATATAACGTTATACCTTATAACGTAATAGTATATAACGTTATACGTCATTTAGTGACGCAGTATAACGTTATACGTTGTAACGTAATGCTCCATAACGTTATGCGTCATATAGTAATGCAATATAACGTTATACGTTATAACGTAACAGTATATGACGTTATTCGTCATATAGTGATGCAATATGTAGTCATACGTTATAGCGTAATACTCTATCCCGTTATACGTTATAATGTAATAGTATATGATGTTATGCCTCATATAGTGACACAATATAACGTTATAAGTGATATAGTGGTGTAATATAACGTTTTACCTTATAACGTAATAGTACATAGCGTTATACGTCATTTAGTGACGCAGTATAACGTTATACGTTGTAACGTAATGCTCCATAACGTTATGCGTCATATAGTAATGCAATATAACGTTATGCATTATAACGTAATAGTATATAACGTTATACGTCACATTGTGATGCAATATATCGATATACGTTATAACGTAATAGTATATAATGTTATACTTCATATAGTGATGCAATATATCGTTATACCTTATAACGTATGAGTATATAAGGTTATACTTCATATAGTGATGCAGTACATCGTTATAGGTTATAACGTAATGGTATATGACGTTATACGTCATATAGTGGTGCAATATAACGTTATAAGAGATATAGTGATGCAATATAACGTTATAAGTGATATAGTCATGCAATATAACGTTATACCATATAACGTAATAGTATATAAATATATACTTCATATAGTGATGCAATATAACGTTATACCTTATAACGTAATAGTATATAGCGTTATACGTCATTTAGTGACGCAGTATAACGTTATACGTTGTAACGTAATGCTCCATAACGTTATGCGACATATAGTAATGCAATATAACGTTATGCATTATAACGTAATAGTATATAAGGTTATACTTCATATAGTGATGCAATATATCGTTATACCTTAAAACGTACGAGTATATAAGGTTATACTTCATATAGTGATGCAATATATCGTTATACCTTATAACGTAATAGTATATAACGCTATACGTCATATAGCGAAGCAGTATAACGTGATAGGTTGTAACGTAATACTCCATAACGTTATACGTCATATAGTAATGCAATATAACGTTATAAGTTATAACGTAATAGTATAAAGGTTATACGTCATATAGTGGTGCAATATAACGTTATAAGTCATATAGTGATGCAGTACATCGTAATAGGTTATAACGTAATGGTATATAAAGTTATACGTCACATAGTGATGCAGTACATCGTTATAGGTTATAACGTAATAGTATATGACGTTATACGTCATATAGTGGTGCAATGTATCGTTATACCTTATAACGTAATAGTATATAAGGTTATACTTCATATAGTGATGCAATATATCGTTATACCTTAAAACGTACGAGTATATAAGGTTATACTTCATATAGTGATGCAATATATCGTTATACCTTATAACGTAATAGTATATAACGCTATACGTCATATAGTGACGCAATATAACGTTATAGGTTGTACCGTAATACTCCATAACGTTATACGTCATATAGTAATGCAATTTAACGTTATAGGTTAAAACGTAATACTCCATAACGTTATACGTCATATAGTGATGCAATATAACGTTATAAATTATAACGTAATAGTATAAAAGTTATACGTCATATAGTGGTGCAATATAACCTTATAAGTCATATAGTGATGCAGTATAACGTTATGCGTTATAACGTAATAGCATATAACGTTATTCGTCACATAGTGATGGAATATATCGTTATAAGTTATGACGTAATAGTATATAACGTTATACGTCATATAGTGATGCAGTATAACGTTATAGGTTATAACGCATTAGTATATATCGTTATACGTCACATAGTGATGCAATATGTCGTTATACGTTGTAACGTAATACTCCATAACGTTATACGTCATATAGTAATGCAATATATCGTTATAGGTTAAAACGTAATACTCCATAACGTTATACGTCATATAGTGATGCAATATATCGTTATACGTTGTAACGTAGTACTCATTAACGTTATACGCTATATAGTAATGCAATATAACGTTATACGTTAAAACGTAATACTCCATAACGTTATACGTCATATAGTGGTGCAATATAACGTTATACCTTATAACGTAATAGTATATAACGTTATACGTCATTTAGTGACGCAGTATAACGTTATACGTTGTAACGTAATGCTCCATAACGTTATGCGTCGATAGTAATGCAATATAACGTTATACGTTATAACGTAACAGTATATGACGTTATTCGTCATATAGTGATGCAATATGTAGTCATACGTTATAGCGTAATACTCTATCCCGTTATACGTTATAATGTAATAGTATAGGACGTTATGCCTCATATAGTGACACAATATAACGTTATAAGTGATATAGTGGTGTAATATAACGTTTTACCTTATAACGTAAGAGTATATGACGTTATACGTCATATAGTGATGCAGTACATCGTTATAGGTTATAACGTAATGGTATATGACGTTATACGTCATATAGTGATGCAATATAACGTTATACCTTATAACTTAATAGTATATAACGCTATACGTCATATAGTGACGCAGTAGAACGTTATAGATTGTAACGTAATACTCCATAACGTTATACGTCATATAGTAATGCAGTATAACGTTATACGTTATAAAAGTATATGACGTTATACGTCAATTAGTGATGCAGTATAACGTTATAGGGAATAACGTAATAGTATATAACGTTATACGTCACACAGCGAGAAAATATATCGTTATCCGTTAAAACGTAATAGTATATAACGTTATACGTCATATAGTGATGCAGTGCATCGTTATAGGTTATAACGTAACAGTATATGACGTTATACGTCTTATAGTGGTGCAATATATCGTTATACCTTATAACGTAATAGTATACAAGGTTATACTTCATATAGTGATGCAATATATCGTTATACCTTATAACGTAATATTATATAACGCTATACGTCATATAGTGACGCAGTTTAACGGTACAGGTTGTAACGTAATACTCCATAATGTTATACGTCATATAGTAATGCAATATAACGTTATAAGATATAACGTAATAGTATAAACGTTATACGTCATTTAGTGGTGCAATATAACGTTATAAGTCATATAGTGATGCAGTACATCGTTATCCGTTAAAACGTAATAGTATATAACGTTATACGTCATATAGTGATGCAGTGCATCGTTATAGGTTATAACGTAACAGTATGTGACGTTATACGTCTTATAGTGGTGCAATATATCGTTATACCTTATAACGTAATAGCATATGAGGTTATACTTCATATAGTGATGCAATATATCGTTATACCTTATAACGTAAGAGTATATAAGGTTATACTTCATATAGTGATGCAATATAACGTTATACCTTATAACTTATTAGTATATAACGCTATACGTCATATAGTGACGCAGTATAACGTTATAGGTTGTAACGTAATACTCCATAATGTTATACGTCATATAGTAATGCAATATAACGTAATAAGTTATAACGTAATAGTATAAAGGTTATACGTCATATAGTGGTGCAATATAACGTTATAAGTCATATAGTGATGCAGTACATCGTAATAGGTTATAACGTAATGGTATATAAAGTTATACGTCACATAGTGATGCAGTACATCGTTATAGGTTATAACGTAATAGTATATGACGTTATACGTCATATAGTGGTGCAATGTATCGTTATACCTTATAACGTAATAGTATATAAGGTTATACTTCATATAGTGATGCAATATATCGTTATACCTTAAAACGTACGAGTATATAAGGTTATACTTCATATAGTGATGCAATATATCGTTATACCTTATAACGTAATAGTATATAACGCTATACGTCATATAGCGAAGCAGTAAAACGTGATAGGTTGTAACGTAATACTCCATAACGTTATACGTCATATAGTAATGCAATATAACGTTATAAGTTATAACGTAATAGTATAAACGTTATACGGCATATAGTGGTGCAATATAACGTTATAAGTCATATAGTGATGCAGTACATCGTTATAGGTTATAACGTAATAGTATATAACGCTATACGTCATATAGTGACGCATTATAACGTTATAGGTTGTAACGTAATACTCCATAACGTTATACGTCATATAGTAATGCAATATAACGTTATAGGTTAAAACGTAATACTCCATAACGTTATACTTCATATAGTGACGCAATATATCGTTATAACTTATAACGTAATAGTATATAATGTTATACTTCATATAGTGATGCAATATATCGTTATAACTTATAACGTAATAGTATATAATGTTATACTTCATATAGTGATGCAATATATCGTTATACCTTAGAACGTTAGTATATATAAGGTTATACTTCATATAGTGATGCAATATATCGTTATACCTTATAACGTAATAGTATATAACGTTATACGTCATAGAGTGATGCAGTACATCGTTATAGGTTATAACGTAATAGTATATAACTTTATACGTCATATAGTGACACAGTATAACGGTATAGGTTGTAACGTAATACTCCATAACGTTATACGTCATATAGTAATGCAGTATAACGTTATACGTTATAAAAGTATATGACGTTATACGTCAATTAGTGATGCAGTATAACGTTATAGGGAATAACGTAATAGTATATAACGTTATACGTCACACAGTGAGAAAATATATCGTTATCCGTTAAAACGTAATAGTATATAACGTTATACGTCATATAGTGATGCAGTGCATCGTTATAGGTTATAACGTAACAGTATGTGACGTTATACGTCTTATAGTGGTGCAATATATCGTTATACCTTATAACGTAAGTATATATAAGGTTATACTTCATATAGTGATGCAATATATCGTTATACCTTATAACGTAATAGTATATAACGTTATACGTCATAGAGTGATGCAGTACATCGTTATAGGTTATAACGTAATAGTATATAACTTTATACGTCATATAGTGACACAGTATAACGGTATAGGTTGTAACGTAATACTCCATAACGTTATACGTCATATAGTAGTGCAATATAACGTTATTAGTTATAACGTAATAGTATAAACGTTATACGTCATATAGTGATGCAATATATCGTTATAAGTTATGACGTAATAGTATATAACGTTATACGTCATATAGTGATGCAGTATAACGTTATAGGTTATAACGCAATAGTATATATCGTTATACGTCACATAGTGATGCAATATATCGTTATAAGTTATGACGTAATAGTATATAACGTTATACGTCATATAGTGATGCAGTATATCGTTATACCTTATAACGTAAGTATATATAAGGTTATACTTCATATAGTGATGCAATATATGGTTATACCTTATAACGTAATAGTATATAACGTTATACGTTATATAGTAATGCAATATATCGTTATACCTTATAACGTAAGTATATATAAGGTTATACTTCATA
Source organism: Bombus affinis (assembly GCF_024516045.1). NCBI lineage: Eukaryota > Metazoa > Arthropoda > Insecta > Hymenoptera > Apidae > Bombus > Bombus affinis. Next base: position 10,783 of record NW_026108943.1, on the reverse strand, counting down.
TAGTGATGCAGTACATCGTTATCCGTTAAAACGTAATAGTATATAACGTTGTACGTCATATAGTGATGCAGTGCATCGTTAAAGGTTATAACGTAACAGTATGTGACGTTATACGTCTTATAGTGGTGCAATATATCGTTATACCTTATAACGTAAGTATATATAATGTTATACTTCATATAGTGATGCAATATATCGTTATACCTTATAACGTAATAGTATATAACGTTATACGTTATATAGTAATGCAATATATCGTTATACCTTATAACGTAAGTATATATAAGGTTATACTTCATATAGTGATGCAATATATCGTTATACCTTATAACGTAAGTATATATAAGGTTATACTTCATATAGTGATGCAATATATCGTTATGCCTTATAACGTAATAGTATATAACGCTATACGTCATATAGTGACGCAATATAACGTTATAGGTTGTAACGTACTACTCCATAACGTTATACGTCATATAGTAATGCAATATAACGTTATAGGTTAAAACGTAATACTCCATAACGTTATACTTCATATAGTGATTCAATATATCGTTATAACTTATAACGTAATAGTATATAATGTTATACTTCATATAGTGATGCAATATATCGTTATACCTTATAACGTAAGTATATATAAGGTTATACTTCATATAGTGATGCAGTATAACGTTATGCGTTATAACGTAATAGCATATAACGTTATTCGTCACATAGTGATGGAATATATCGTTATAAGTTATGACGTAATAGTATATAACGTTATACGTCATATAGTGATGCAATATAACGTTATAGGTTAAAACGTAATACTCCATAACGTTATACATCATATAGTGATGCAATATAACGTTATAAATTACAACGTAATAGTATAAACGTTATACGTCATATAGTGGTGCAATATAACCTTAGAAGTCATATAGTGATGCAGTATAACGTTATGCGTTATAACGTAATAGCATATAACGTTATTCGTCACATAGTGATGGAATATATCGTTATAAGTTATGACGTAATAGTATATAACGTTATACGTAATATAGTGATGCAGTATAACGTTATAGGTTATAACGCAATAGTATATATCGTTATACGTCACATAGTGATGCAATATGTCGTTATACGTTGTAACGTAATACTCCATAACGTTATACGTCATATAGTAATGCAATATAACGATATAGGTTAAAACGTAATACTCCATAACGTTATACGTCATATAGTGATGCAATATAACGTTATAAATAATAACGTAATAGTATAAACGTTATACGTCATATAGTGGTGCAATATAACCTTATAAGTCATATAGTGATGCAGTATAACGTTATGCGTTATAACGTAATAGCATATAACGTTATTCGTCACATAGTGATGCAATATATCGTTATGCGTTATAACGTAACAGTATATGACGTTATTCGTCATATAGTGATGCAATATATCGTTATACGTTGTAACGTAGTACTCATTAACGTTATACGCTATATAGTAATGCAATATAACGTTATACGGTAAAACGTAATACTCCATAACGTTATACGTCATATAGTGATGCAATATAACGTTATAAGTGATATAGTCATGCAATATATCGTTATACCATATAACGTAATAGTATATAAGTATATACTTCATATAGTGATGCAATGTAACGTTATACCTTATAACGTAATAGTATATAACGTTATACGTCATTTAGTGACGCAGAATAACGTTATACGTTGTAACGTAATGCTCCATAACGTTATGCGTCATATAGTAATGCAATATAACGTTATACGTTATAACGTAACAGTATATGACGTTATTCGTCATATAGTGATGCAATATGTAGTCATACGTTATAGCGTAATACTCTATCCCGTTATACGTTATAATGTAATAGTATATGACGTTATGCCTCATATAGTGACACAATATAACGTTATAAGTGATATAGTAGTGTAATATAACGTTTTACCTTATAACGTAAGAGTATATAACGTTATACGTCATATAGTGATGCAGTACATCGTTATAGGTTATAACGTAATAGTATATAACGTTATAAGTCATATAGTGATGCAGTACATCGTTATAGGTTATAACGTAATGGTATATGACGTTATACGTCATATAGTGGTGCAATATATCGTTATACCTTCTAACGTAATAGTATATAAGGTTATACTTCATATAGTGATGCAATATATCGTTATACCTTATAACGTAAGAGTATATAAGGTTATACTTCATATAGTGATGCAATATAACGTTATACCTTATAACTTAATAGTATATAACGCTATACGTCATATAGTGACGCAGTAGAACGTTATAGGTTGTAACGTAATACTCCATAACGTTATACGTCATAGAGTGATGCAGTACATCGTTATAGGTTATAACGTAATAGTATATAACTTTATACGTCATATAGTGACACAGTATAACGTTATAGGTTGTAACGTAATACTCCATAACGTTATACGTCATATAGTAATGCAATATAACGTTATAAGTTATAACGTAATAGTATAAACGTTATACGTCATAAAGTGGTGCAATATAACGTTATACCTTATAACGTAATAGTATATAAGGTTATACTTCATATAGTGATGCAATATATCGTTATACGTTATAACGTAAGTATATATAAGGTTATACTTCATATAGTGATGCAATATATCGTTATACCTTATAACGTAAGTATATATAAGGTTATACTTCATATAGTGATGCAATATATCGTTATACCTTATAACGTAATAGTATATAACGCTATACGTCATATAGTGACGCAATATAACGTTATAGGTTAAAACGTAATACTCCATAACGTTATACTTCATATAGTGATTCAATATATCGTTATAACTTATAACGTAATAGTATATAATGTTATACTTCATATAGTGATGCAATATATCGTTATACCTTATAACGTAAGTATATATAAGGTTATACTTCATATAGTGATGCAGTATAACGTTAAGCGTTATAACGTAATAGCATATAACGTTATTCGTCACATAGTGATGGAATATATCGTTATAAGTTATGACGTAATAGTATATAACGTTATACGTCATATAGTGATGCAGTATAACGTTATAGGTTATAACGCAATAGTATATATCGTTATACGTCACATAGTGATGCAATATAACGTTATAGGTTGTAAACGTAATACTCCATAACGTTATACGTCATATAGTAATGCAATATAACGTTATAGGTTAAAACGTAATACTCCATAACGTTATACGTCATATAGTGATGCAATATAACGTTATAAATTATAACGTAATAGTATAAACGTTATACGTCATATAGTGGTGCAATATAACCTTATAAGTCATATAGTGGTGCAGTATAACGTTATGCGTTATAACGTAATAGCATATAACGTTATTCGTCACATAGTGATGCAATATATCGTTATACGTTATAACGTAACAGTATATGACGTTATTCGTCATATAGTGATGCAATATGTAGTCATACGTTATAGCGTAATACTCTATTACGTTATACGTTATAATGTAATAGTATATGACGTTATGCCTCAAACAGTGATACAATATAACGTTATAAGTGATATAGTGGTGTAATATAACGTTTTACCTTATAGCGTAATAGTATATAACGTTATACGTCATAGAGTGATGCAGTACATCGTTATAGGTTATTACGTAATAGTATATAACGTTATAAGTCATATAGTGATGCAGTACATCGTTATAGGTTATAACGTAATGGTATATGACTTTATACGTCATATAGTGGTGCAATATTTCGTTATACCTTATGACGTAATAGTATATAAGGTTATACTTCATATAGTGATGCAATATATCGTTATACCTTATAACGTAAGAGTATATAAGGTTATACTTCATATAGTGATGCAATATAACGTTAAACCTTATACCTTAATAGTATATAACGCTATACGTCATATAGTGACGCAGTAGAACGTTATAGGTTGTAACGTAATACTCCATAACGTTATACGTCATATAGTAATGCAATATAACGTTATGCGTTATAACGTAATATTATATAAGGATATACGTCATATAGTGATGCAATATAAAGCGATACGTCATATAGAGATGCAATATAGCGTTATACGTTATAACGTAATAGTATTTAAGGTTATACTTCATATAGTGATGCAATATAACGTTATAAGTTATAACGTAATAGTATGAACGTTATACGTCATATAGTGATGCAAAAATACGTTATACGTCATATAGAGATGCAATATAACGTTATACGTTATAACATAATAGTATATAACGTTATACGTCATATAGAGAAGCAATGTAACGTTATACGTTATAACGTAATAGTCTAAATCGTTATACGTCATATAGTGATGCAATATAACGTTATACGTTATAACGTAATAGTATATAAGGTTATACTTCATATAGTGATGCAATATAACGTTATATTTTATAACGTAATAGTATAAACGTTATAGTCATATAGATAAGCAATATAACGTTATACGTTATAACGTAATAGTCTAAATCGTTATACGTCATAAAGAGATGCTATATAACGTTGTACGTTATAACGTAATAGTCTATATATTTATACGTCATATAGTGATGCAATATAAAGTTATACGTCATATAGTGGTGCAATATATCCTTATGCGTTATAATGTAATAGTATATAACGTTATACTTTACATAGTGATGGAATATATAGTTATACCTTATAACGTAACAGTGTATGACGTTATACGACATAGAGTGATGCAATATAGCATTATACGTTATAACGTAATAATATGTAACGTTCTACGTTATATAGTGGTGCAATATATCGTTATATGTTATAACGTAATAGTATATAACGTTATACGTCCTATAGTAATGCATTATGTCGTTATACGTTATAACGTAATACTCCGTAACGTTATACGTGATATAGTGATGCAATATAACGTTATGCGTTATAACGTAATAGTATATAACGTTATACGTTATATAGTGATGCAATAATACGTTATACGTCATATGGAGGAGCAATATAACGTTATGCGTTATAACGTAATATTATATAAGGTTATACTTCATATAGTGATGCAATATAACGTTGTAAGTTACTAAGTGATGCAATATAACGTTATGCGTTATGACGTAATATTATATAAGGTTATACTTCATATAGTGATGAAATATAACGTTATAAATTATAACGTAATAGTATAAACGTTATACGTCATATAGTGATGCAATAATACGTTATACGTCATATAGAGATGCAATATAACGTTATACGTTATAACGTAATAGTATATAACGTTATACTTCACATAGTGATGGAATATATAGTTATACCTTATAACGTAATAGTATATAACTTTATACGTCACATAGTGATACAATATATCGTTATACGTTGTAACGTAATACTCCATAACGTTATGCGTCATATAGTAATGAAATATAACGTTATACATTATAACGTAATAGTATATAACGCTATACGTCATATAGTGAAGCAGTATAACGTTATAGGTTGTAACGTAATACTCCATAACGTTATACGTCATATAGTAATGCAATATAACGTTATAAGTGATATAGTGGTGTAATATAACGTTTTACCTTATAGAGTAATAGTATGTAACGTTATACATCATATAGTGATGCAGTACAACGTTATAGGTTATAACGTAATAGCATATAACGTTATACGTCATATAGAAATGCAATATAACGTTATAAGTGATATAGTGGTGTAATATAACGTTTTACCTTATAGAGTAATAGTATATAACGTTATACGTCATATAGTGATGCAGTACATCGTTATAGGTTATAACGTAATAGCATATAACGTTATACGTCATATAGTGATGCAGTACATCGTTATAGGTTATAACGTAATGGTATATGACGTTATACGTCATATAGTGGTGCATTAAATCGTTATAACTTATAACGTAATAGTATATAATGTTGTACTTCATATAGTGATGCAATATATCGTTATACCTTATAACGTAAGAGTATATAAGGTTATACTTCATATAGTGATGCAATATACCGTTATACCTTATAACGTAATAGTATATAACGTTATACGTCATATAGTGACGCAGTATAACGTTATAGGTTGTAACGTAATACTCCATAACGTTATACGTCATATAGTAATGCAATATAACGTTATAAGTTATAACGTAATAGTATAAACGTTATACGTCATATAGTGGTGCAATATAACGTTATACCTTATAACGTAATAGTATATAAGGTTATACTTCATATAGTGATGCAATATATCGTTATACCTTATAACGTAAGTATATATAAGGTTATACTTCATATAGTGATGCAATATATCGTTATACCTTATAACGTAATAGTATATAACGCTATACGTCATATAGTGACGCAATATAACGTTATAGGTTGTAACGTAATACTCCATAACGTTATACGTCATATAGTAATGCAATATAACGTTATAGGTTAAAACGTAATACTCCATAACGTTATACTTCATATAGTGACGCAATATATCGTTATAACTTATAACGTAATAGTATATAATGTTATACTTCATATAGTGATGCAATATATCGTTATAACTTATAACGTAATAGTATATAATGTTATACTTCATATAGTGATGCAATATATCGTTATACCTTATAACGTAATAGTATATAACGTTATACGTCATAGAGTGATGCAGTACATCGTTATAGGTTATAACGTAATAGTATATAACTTTATACGTCATATAGTGACACAGTATAACGGTATAGGTTGTAACGTAATACTCCATAACGTTATACGTCATATAGTAATGCAGTATAACGTTATACGTTATAAAAGTATATGACGTTATACGTCAATTAGTGATGCAGTATAACGTTATAGGGAATAACGTAATAGTATATAACGTTATACGTCACACAGTGAGAAAATATATCGTTATCCGTTAAAACGTAATAGTATATAACGTTATACGTCATATAGTGATGCAGTGCATCGTTATAGGTTATAACGTAACAGTATGTGACGTTATACGTCTTATAGTGGTGCAATATATCGTTATACCTTATAACGTAAGTATATATAAGGTTATACTTCATATAGTGATGCAATATATCGTTATACCTTATAACGTAATAGTATATAACGTTATACGTCATAGAGTGATGCAGTACATCGTTATAGGTTATAACGTAATAGTATATAACTTTATACGTCATATAGTGACACAGTATAACGGTATAGGTTGTAACGTAATACTCCATAACGTTATACGTCATATAGTAGTGCAATATAACGTTATAAGTTATAACGTAATAGTATAAACGTTATACGTCATATAGTGGTGCAATATAACGTTATACCTTATAACGTAATAGTATATAAGGTTATACTTCATATAGTGATGCAATATATCGTTATACCTTATAACGTAAGTATATATAAGGTTATACTTCATATAGTGATGCAATATATCGTTATACCTTATAACGTAAGTATATATAAGGTTATACTTCATATAGTGATGCAATATATCGTTATGCCTTATAACGTAATAGTATATAACGCTATACGTCATATAGTGACGCAATATAACGTTATAGGTTGTAACGTAATACTCCATAACGTTATACGTCATATAGTAATGCAATATAACGTTATACGTTAAAACGTAATACTCCATAACGTTATACTTCATATAGTGATTCAATATATCGTTATAACTTATAACGTAATAGTATATAATGTTATACTTCATATAGTGATGCAATATATCGTTATACCTTATAACGTAAGTATATATAAGGTTATACTTCATATAGTGATGCAGTATAACGTTATGCGTTATAACGTAATAGCATATAACGTTATTCGTCACATAGTGATGGAATATATCGTTATAAGTTATGACGTAATAGTATATAACGTTATACGTCATATAGTGATGCAATATAACGTTATAGGTTAAAACGTAATACTCCATAACGTTATACATCATATAGTGATGCAATATAACGTTATAAATTACAACGTAATAGTATAAACGTTATACGTCATATAGTGGTGCAATATAACCTTAGAAGTCATATAGTGATGCAGTATAACGTTATGCGTTATAACGTAATAGCATATAACGTTATTCGTCACATAGTGATGGAATATATCGTTATAAGTTATGACGTAATAGTATATAACGTTATACGTAATATAGTGATGCAGTATAACGTTATAGGTTATAACGCAATAGTATATATCGTTATACGTCACATAGTGATGCAATATGTCGTTATACGTTGTAACGTAATACTCCATAACGTTATACGTCATATAGTAATGCAATATAACGATATAGGTTAAAACGTAATACTCCATAACGTTATACGTCATATAGTGATGCAATATAACGTTATAAATAATAACGTAATAGTATAAACGTTATACGTCATATAGTGGTGCAATATAACCTTATAAGTCATATAGTGATGCAGTATAACGTTATGCGTTATAACGTAATAGCATATAACGTTATTCGTCACATAGTGATGCAATATATCGTTATACGTTATAACGTAACAGTATATGACGTTATTCGTCATATAGTGATGCAATATATCGTTATACGTTGTAACGTAGTACTCATTAACGTTATACGCTATATAGTAATGCAATATAACGTTATACGGTAAAACGTAATACTCCATAACGTTATACGTCATATAGTGATGCAATATAACGTTATAAGTGATATAGTCATGCAATATATCGTTATACCATATAACGTAATAGTATATAAGTATATACTTCATATAGTGATGCAATGTAACGTTATACCTTATAACGTAATAGTATATAACGTTATACGTCATTTAGTGACGCAGAATAACGTTATACGTTGTAACGTAATGCTCCATAACGTTATGCGTCATATAGTAATGCAATATAACGTTATACGTTATAACGTAACAGTAGATGACGTTATTCGTCATATAGTGATGCAATATGTAGTCATACGTTATAGCGTAATACTCTATCCCGTTATACGTTATAATGTAATAGTATATGACGTTATGCCTCATATAGTGACACAATATAACGTTATAAGTGATATAGTAGTGTAATATAACGTTTTACCTTATAACGTAAGAGTATATAACGTTATACGTCATATAGTGATGCAGTACATCGTTATAGGTTATAACGTAATAGTATATAACGTTATAAGTCATATAGTGATGCAGTACATCGTTATAGGTTATAACGTAATGGTATATGACGTTATACGTCATATAGTGGTGCAATATATCGTTATACCTTATAACGTAATAGTATATAAGGTTATACTTCATATAGTGATGCAATATATCGTTATACCTTATAACGTAAGAGTATATAAGGTTATACTTCATATAGTGATGCAATATAACGTTATACCTTATAACTTAATAGTATATAACGCTATACGTCATATAGTGACGCAGTAGAACGTTATAGGTTGTAACGTAATACTCCATAACGTTATACGTCATATAGTAATGCAATATAACGTTATACGTTATAAAAGTATATGACGTTATACGTTAATTAGTGATGCAGTATAACGTTATAGGGAATAACGTAATAGTATATAACGTTATACGTCATAGAGTGATGCAGTACATCGTTATAGGTTATAACGTAATAGTATATAACTTTATACGTCATATAGTGACACAGTATAACGTTATAGGTTGTAACGTAATACTCCATAACGTTATACGTCATATAGTAATGCAATATAACGTTATAAGTTATAACGTAATAGTATAAACGTTATACGTCATAAAGTGGTGCAATATAACGTTATACCTTATAACGTAATAGTATATAAGGTTATACTTCATATAGTGATGCAATATATCGTTATACCTTATAACGTAAGTATATATAAGGTTATACTTCATATAGTGATGCAATATATCGTTATACCTTATAACGTAAGTATATATAAGGTTATACTTCATATAGTGATGCAATATATCGTTATACCTTATAACGTAATAGTATATAACGCTATACGTCATATAGTGACGCAATATAACGTTATAGGTTAAAACGTAATACTCCATAACGTTATACTTCATATAGTGATTCAATATATCGTTATAACTTATAACGTAATAGTATATAATGTTATACTTCATATAGTGATGCAATATATCGTTATACCTTATAACGTAAGTATATATAAGGTTATACTTCATATAGTGATGCAGTATAACGTTAAGCGTTATAACGTAATAGCATATAACGTTATTCGTCACATAGTGATGGAATATATCGTTATAAGTTATGACGTAATAGTATATAACGTTATACGTCATATAGTGATGCAGTATAACGTTATAGGTTATAACGCAATAGTATATATCGTTATACGTCACATAGTGATGCAATATAACGTTATAGGTTGTAACGTAATACTCCATAACGTTATACGTCATATAGTAATGCAATATAACGTTATAGGTTAAAACGTAATACTCCATAACGTTATACGTCATATAGTGATGCAATATAACGTTCTAAATTATAACGTAATAGTATAAACGTTATACGTCATATAGTGGTGCAATATAACCTTATAAGTCATATAGTGATGCAGTATAACGTTATGCGTTATAACGTAATAGCATATAACGTTATACGTCACATAGTGATGCAATATATCGTTATAAGTTATGACGTAATAGTATATAACGTTATACGTCATATAGTGA